>NC_133328.1:266988252-267258252 GCF_042186555.1 Aquarana catesbeiana
CCCAACGGCTGGCAAAATGGGATGCCACAGTCTGCCATTCCTGTGGCGTTGAAGGAAACTGGGGAATCAAACAAGAAAACCAAAATCAATTAATTTGGAAGCTAACATTGCAAGAAAATTAGACAATTAAAAACATTATTCCCCAGCATCAGTATAACATTCAATAATTTAATTCTTCTGGAATAACTAATATGGAAAGGCACACTTATCAGATTGCTCACCCCCTCTGATGGAACATTGATTACATTTTAGGGGGTTGTGAAATCCCTAAAAAAGATTACTTTTAGGACACGCAGGAATTTAGGGACTAAAAAGGCTACAAGACTGCAGTTGTCGCACTCTGCAGGTGCAGTTGCTAACCAGCTTACAGTAAATGAGGTAATGTAAAAAGGCATTCATGTTGCAAGGAGTACACAATCACATGCAAGGGCAATTAATGAAAACACTTTGAGGCTTGCATATGATTTGATGATGGAAATCAGCAGAGCTTCTGCTCATTTACTAAAGCACTGGAACAAATGCACCTGTAGAGTGCACATGCATTTTGCAAAGTGCAACATATATTTGCTTTAGACAAATCAACACCACAGAACATTCAAGCTAATTTTTACAAGGGTGGGGGGGGGGGGGGTTGTGAAATCTAGATAATTGCTATTTAGCAGCACACTATTTGGAGTGAGTTTAGGTGGGGGGGGGGGGGGTTGGGAAATCTAGCTAATTGCTAAGTATAAGCACACTAAATACACTCAAACAAAATACATTCAAAATGAGTAGACTAGGTGGATATGTTCCCATCACTTCATGCTGGGGAGGTTATTGAAGGAAAATATACATGCATGACAAAAAATAACAGGAAAAAAATCCAGCATGTGTGAGGATAAAAAGGGGACATTCACACTATATTGCAATGATGGTAAGTAGTGTTTGAAGCAAGAAATACATTACATTATCAAAGATTACATAAAAGAACATGTGATGCTAATAAAAGAAAAATATCTTACCTTAATATAGTCCTTCTGCAGGACCTGGATGATGGCAGAACAGGTCTCTGGGATAATGATCCCCAGAGCCTGGGGGGAGATGCCTGTCGAGAACTTAAGGTCCTGCAGGCTTCTCCCTGTGGCCAAATACCGCAAGGTAGTGACCAGCCTCTGCTCCGGAGTGATGGCTTGCCTCATGCAGGTATCCTGCCTGCTGATATAGGGGGTCAGCAAAGCCAACAAACGGTCAAAAACGGGGTCCGTCATCCGGAGAAAGTTCCTGAAATCCTCAGGATTATTCTCACGGATCTCACGGAGCAAAGGCATGTGACAGAACTGGTCACGCTGAAGCAACCAATTCTTGGTCCATGAACTCCTCCTCGCCCTGTTCATGGACTGGTCTTGGGCTGAAGAATAAACTACAGCACCAAGCACATACAATGCACGAGCTCGACGATGAGTACGTACAGGTAACATGGTTTCAAAGCGGTCGGCTGGTCAGAACGCACTAAACAGAACGCACTGAAGAACAGCAAGGCCTGTGAAGAACGACCTGAAAATCAGGAACGAGCGGCCAATAAAACAAAGATTTCTCAATGCCAACTGACCAAACGCACTGAAAAGCAGATACAAACCTCACAAGCACAGACTGAACAACAGTTAAAACGAACTGAAAAATACGAGTCTCACAAGCGCGAATCGTCTCTCACCAAACTTCTACTAACACGAGATAAACACGAGATTAGCAGAAGGAGCCCAAAGGGTGTCGTACGGGCTATTGAACTTCCGTTTTATAGTCTCGTCGGACTTGGTGTACGTCACCGCGTACTAGGCTGTCGTACTTTTGTGTGGTCGTGTGTAGGCAAGTCCGTTCGTAAGAAAGTCTGCCGCAAGTCCGCCGAAGGTACGTCGGAAGTATGTCGGACAGGCTGTCGGACTTTTGTAGACGAAAAGTCCGACCGTGTGTACGCGGCATAAGAGTCAATTCGTTAGGATGAGACGTAACTGCTCAGAAATGGAGGATTATAGACTTCAAGCTGACGTCTTAAAAAAAAGATTGCTCGAAAAGGGTTACGATTTGGACCCTCTAGAGCAGTGATGGCGAACCTTGGCACCCCAGATGTTTTGGAACTACATTTCCCATGATGCTCCACTACACTACAGAGTGCATGAACATCATGGGAAATGTAGTTCCAAAACATCTGGGGTGCCAAGGTTCGCCATCACTGCTCTAGAGGTTACTATGGAGGAAGTAGCAAAGCTAGATAGATCGACCCTATTAGATACAGGACCGAAACAAAAGGAGGAGGGACCTATCCTACCTTTCATTACCACGTATTCGACCCAGCATTTTTTGATCAAAAAAATCATTCGCAAACATTGGCACCTGTTGGGTAAGGATAGGATTATTAATACCTTCCTACCAGTTAACTATACCAAAAAAAAGGAAGTTCCCCTAGTGGTGGATTTTAAAGGCACATGTAAAAGAGCGTAGAAGGAGTATATATAATAAAGACAGTAATTTATTGACTTGAAAACATAGTAAAAACATCAAGCAAAAATATAACAATAATTATAAGGAATGCAAATCATGTACTTATACACAGATATAATGTTGATACCAATATTCTTGCACCTGACGCATTTCGGAGTTACTTAGCCTCCTTCCTCGGGGGTGGATATAGGTTTACAGAGGGTTCTATATTAAAAGTAATAGTGTATTAACAAGAGATAGTAAGCATATAGGTATATATAACCATACAAAAATATACAAGCCATGCTTTTCATTTTATTCTCACTTACATTAACACTGTGTAGGCTGACTTGGCATTCCAGAACAGTTAAAAACAAAGGCACTGACATTGTCTGTCTATCTAGCGTATTCCTGATTACGGTAGATTTCATGCGTAACAGTGAAAAAAATTTTTTTACATATGAATGTAGAAAGGTGGTATTTTCTTCATAAAATGAAGAAAGGCCCAAATGGGGGCGTAACGAAGTTAAGGAACCTGGAGCTCCACTGAGGCAGAGGACGGGTCCTGCAAAATGTAATGGTGCACATATGTAGTGGCCGGTCGTTTAGGTCATATAATAAAAATGAATAAGATTAGATGAGCTATTAATAACAAGAGAAAACCATACCTGATAATGGCTCAGTAGATGGTTCAAAGGGGTACTTAATAGATAACTGGTATTGGCTTGATGGATATGTCTTGGATAGCTGGGGGTAGTAGCTAAAAAAAGGGGATATAAAGGTACATTTAATTGGATGAGCAAACTCTCCAACTATATGTTATTTACAGCTGAAACATTAAAATGTGTCAGTATCTAGAAAACTAATAGAGCTGTAAAGAAACTGGACTATCATGAATTGCCCAGTGTCATAAATAGTATGAAAAATTAAAATGGTTTGTAGTATAAATGGCTAATTAGGCCAATCAGAGTAGACCATAAAAAGAGATCTAGATAGAGGAAAAAGTTTACTTGAAAAAACTAAATAAATGTGACATAAATTCTTTAAATCAAATTGAGCCATTCAGAAATAAAAAGTACCATATCACATAGCAGGTATGGATGCAGAGGGTAATTATTAGAGTATAGTCAGTGTAACCTAGATTGAAATGATAATCATGGGAAAGTAGGGTATTACTTTTTAACACCAAGAAGCTGGATGTCTGCTCAGGCCGGAATCATCCTGCAGAATGGAGTGGATGTTCGGCGTGAGCAGTGTCTAAGTATATAAAGCCCTCCTCCCCAATCATCTGTTGATGAAAACAAACAACAGCTGATCATTTGGGACGGAGGAGGGGCAGGCATGAGTGGCCCCCCGGGTGGAGCAATAGCCGCCGAGTCCCAAGCGTGCAAGCATCCGCGTCAGGACGTGGCCACGCCCACTCCACCTGCGGACATGTTCAGCTTCCCCGGCGGACTGTGCATGTCCACCGGGGTCGCAAGATGGAGGCCAGTGTAAGGTGGAGATACACTGTAGCCTCACATAGCGCCGCCACGGATTTAAGAAACCCGGGCGGCTTTGTGTGCCGGGCGAGCTGCAAGTCCAGAGGGTAGTGTATTGGTATGATATGAAACAATGACACAGCATTGCCCAAGGTTTAAAGATTCAATAAAGAAACTACCACAGAAATCAGGAAACCGCTGCTGACAAGCAATATATTATAGGGTGAGATAACACATTCAAAAAAGAAAAAAAGAAAAATATATATTACATTGGAAAATTGGAAGTAGATCCAAGCAGAGGTACAGCAAGGGGGAATTGGATAACAGGTAACCCATCTCACTAGATATTATATGAACTATAATAACAAGTAGCAGAAACAAATTATTAATGTGATGTGCATTATGAGGTTATTAATCAAATATAAACAGTGAGAGGGAATTGATTATATTGAACAGAAAAGAAAGATCTGCAACAGTAATCAGTTGTATAAACCATAAACATAAGTCAAAGTCAGAGACAAGGAAGAAGTGCTATCAATATTATTTGTATTTTACAGTGATTTCTAATCGTATGTGTCAGAGACTTTTTCGTAATTGACCGCCAAAGTATATGGCAGTGGGTAGAGGTGAAAAACACCATCAAATTCAAAGGGACAAAAAATAGGGACCAAATGTGTGCATCCGGGTCTCAGGTAGAGGGGCCAAAACATTGGAAAGAGGGGGCAGAGACAAACAGTTGGAATTACTGTTCCCTGCCACCTGAAGAAAAACCCTCGAGAAAGGGCTTGAACCAAATGGTTTCGTTTAAACCCGGGGGTTGGGTGGCCCTTGAATTGTATATCCAACAGGATTCCATCTGTAACAATGTCTTGTTCCAGTCGCCCCCCCCTGGAATCAGGGTGCACACGGTCCAAAATGAGAAATGTTATCTTCGGAAATTTACCGTTATGTACTATTGTGGTGTGTCTCCCCAATGGAAGGTCGGGGTCACAGGTTTTCATACCCAGTATGTATCTGTATGCCCTTCTCCAAAACACTCCATTTTTGTTTTTCCGATGTAAAAACATGTGCATTCGCATAGAAGCATATAGATTACTCCATGGGTTTTACAGTTAGCGAAGTGTTTGGGGTGAAAAGTTTGGCCATTCGGGAGGGTCGGGTTTTTGTCCGTGAGCATAAATTTGCAGTAGTTGCAAGCCCCACATCTAAAGGTTCCCTTATATTTACAGTGGGATTTGCCTGCTTCCCCCTTAAACTCACTAGTAGTAATTCTATCTCTCAAAGATGTGGTTCGTTTGAAGGTAAAGAGAGGTTTGGGGGAACAAAGGGTCCCAGTGCTGGATCGCATTGTAGCATGTGCCAGTATCTTTCTACAATATTCCTGACTTGTCTATGTTGATTGTTATATTTTGTAATGATTCCTACCAGTTAACCCACAGGTAATCTTCAAAGGGGTCCCCTCCCTTAGGGACAGGATTGCCCCTAATGTTGTGGACCCACCCACAAAAAGGCTGTCCTTCTTCCAGAACCTTTCTGGATATCATCCATGTCACAAGTGCCAAATTTGTACATTGAATAAAAACAAGAGAAGAAGAACTGAGTCCTTCTTTTTATCTAGTACCTCTAGCCACTTCAGGCCCGGAAGGATTTACCCCCTTCCTGACAGAGCACTTTTTACAATTTGGCACTGCGTCACTTTAACTGCTAATTGCGTGGTTATGCAATGCTGTACCCAAACAAAATTTGCGTCCTTTTCTTCCCACAAATAGAGCTTTCTTTTGATGGTATTTGATCACCTCTACGGTTTTTATTTTTTGCGCTATAAACGGAAAAAGACCGAAAATTTTGAAAAAAAAATGATATTTTCTACTTTTTGCTATAAAAAAAAATCCAATAAACTCAATTTTAGTCATACATTTAGGCCAAAATGTATTCGGCCACATGTCTTTGGTAAAAAAAAAAATGTTAATAAGCGTATATTTATTGGTTTGCGCAAAAGTTATAGCGTCTACAAACTAGAGTACATTTTCTGGAATTTACACAGCTTTTAGTTTATGACTGCCTATGTCGTTTCTTGAGGTGCTAAAATGGCAGGGCAGTACAACCCCCCCCAATGACCCCATTTTTGGAAAGTAGACACCCCAAGGAAATTGCTGAGAGGCATGTTGAGCCCATTGAATATCAATTTTTTTGTCCCAAGTGATTGAATAATGACAAAAAAAATGTATGTGGAATTGCACCCCAAAATACATTCAGCTGCTTCTCCTGAGTACGGGGATACCACATGTGTGGGACTTTTTGGGAGCCTAGCCGCGTACGGGGCCCCGAAAACCAATCACCGCCTTCAGGATTTCTAAGGGCGTAAATTTTTGATTTCACTCCTCACTACCTATCACAGTTTTGAAGGCCATAAAATGCCCAGATGGCACAACCCCCCCCCCCAAATGACCCCATTTTGGAAAGTAGACACCCCAAGCTATTTGTTGAGAGGCATGTTGAATCCATGGAATATTTTATATTTTGACACAAGTTGCCGGAAAGTGACAATTTTTTTTTTGCACAAAGTTGTCACTAAATGATATATTGCTCACACAGGCCATGGGCATATGTGGAATTGCACCCCAAAATACATTTAGCTACTTCTCCTGAGTATGGGGATACCACATGTGTGGGACTTTTTGGGAGCCTAGCCGCGTACGGGGCCCCGAAATCCAATCACCGCCTTCAGGATTTCTAAGGGTGTAAATTTTTGATTTCACTCCTTACTGCCTATCACAGTTTCGGAGGCCATGGAATGCCCAGATGGCACAAAACCCCCCCAAATGACCCCATTTTGGAAAGTAGACACCCCAAGCTATTTGCTGAGAGGCATGGTGAGTATTTTGCAGCTCTCATTTGTTTTTGAAAATGAAGAAAGACAAGAAAAAAAATTTTTTTTTTTTCAATTTTCAAAACTTTGTGACAAAAAGTGAGGTCTGCAAAATACTCACTATACCTCTCAGCAAATAGCTTGGGGTGTCTACTTTCCAAAATGGGGTAATTTGGGGGGGTTTGAACTGTCCTGGCATTTTATACACAACATTTAGAAGCTTATGCCACACATAACCCACTCTTCTAACCACTTGAAGACAAAGCCCTTTCTGACACTATTTGTTTACATGAAAAAATATTTTTTTCTTGCAAGAAAATTACTTTGAACCCCCAAACATTGCATATTTTTTTAAAGCAAAGGCCCTACAGATTAAAATGGTGGGTGTTTCATTTTTTTTTCACACAGTATTTGCGCAGCGATTTTTTCAAATGCATTTTTTGGGGAAAAAACACACTTTTTTTAATTTTAATGCACTAAAACACACTATATTGCCCAAATTTTTGATGAAATAAAAAAGATGATCTTAGGCCGAGTACATGGATACCAAACATGACATGCTTTAAAATTGCGCACAAACGTGCAGTGGCGTCAAACTACATACATTTTTAAAAGCCTTTAAAAGCCTTTACAGGTTACCACTTTAGATTTACAGAGGAGGTCTACTGCTAAAATTACTGCCCTCGATCTGACCTTCGCGGTGATACCTCACATGCATGGTGCAATTGCTGTTTACATTTGACGCCAGACCAACGCTTGTGTTCACTTTTGCGCGAGAGCAGGGGGGGGACAGGGGTGCTTTTTTTTTTTTTTTTTTTTTTTTTTCTTTATTATTTTTTTGCTTTTTTATCTTATTTTTAAACTGTTCCTTTCATTTTTTTTTTTTTTTTTGTTTGGGTCTCTCAAAATGCGATGGCATCTTGGGAGACCCTGTGAAAGTGTGCCTAGTCTGTGTAGTGCTGTACCCTACGCTAATAACTAGTGCATGGTAGCGTTCAAAACATTCACCAATGCAAAGACCAGGATTGTCAGGACAGGAGGGACAATAATAGCGGGTGTCACGCCTATATTCGCGCTTGCTGCAGACACGACATCTTTTTTGGGGGGGTTCGTCGGGTAGGGGTACTCGGGAGGACATAAAGAAAATGCCTCTCATGCAGCCAACTGCATTTGGTTGGGGATGTGAATGGGGGAAGTACAGGTGCTGCAGAAATGGTGGGTTCCCAATTAGGATTGGCGAATGCAGCAGGAAGGGCATTATGGGCACGACGGGCCTGTGTTTGTCTTCTTCTTGGTGGCAGCGGGACACTACTTGTGCTTGCCACCTCACCAGCTTGAACTGCACTTATGGGACTCGCCGCGTCACCAAGTGTTCCTGCAGTGCTGGTTTGACTACGACCGGGGTGTACTAGGCCGCTGGCGCTTGCCAGTTCACCAAAACGCTACCAAAAAAACTGTTAGCGATCGCAGGGATCAGGCCTGACTCTGCGAACGCTGCAGTTATGCATTTAGTGTTTTGTAAGTGTCAGTGGTCGATCGATACTGCACTTGGGTGGGCTGGGCTGGGCCGGGTGGAGGGGCAAAATGCAAGTGCTAGCAGGTATCTGGGCTGATCCCGCTAACACTGCGTTTTTGGGAACCCTAAACTGCTGGGGACGCTAGTATAGATCTGATCGGATCAGATATTGATCCGTTCAGATACTATACCACTAAGGGAGGTGTACGGTACATGCGTGGGTGTTAGCGCTACTGGCACTAACCTGACGCTGCCTCGGACTGGTGCTTGCCAGTTCACCAAAACACTACCAAAAAAACTGTTAGCGATCGCAGGGATCAGGCCTGACTCTGCGAACGCTGCAGTTATGCATTTAGTGTTTTGTAAGTGTCAGTGATTGATCGATACTGCAGTTGGGTGGGCTGGGCTGGGTTTGGGCGGAGGGGCAAAACGCAGGTGCTAGCAGGTATCTGGGCTGATCCCGCTAACACTGTCTTTTTGGGAACCCTAAACTGCTGGGGACGCTAGTAACAGAACTGATTGGATCAGATATTGATCCGTTCAGATACTATACCACTAAGGGAGGTGTATGGTGCGTGCGTGGGTGTTAGCGCTACTGGCGCTAACCTGACGCTGCCTGGGGCGACGCATATCGCCGCCGGCCGATCAGGGGGCTAAACCTTTATTAGGTAATAAACGGCGGGTGCCCTGACACTATAAAAAATAAACTAACTAACCAGCGTCACCCGTAACAGTTATACGGTGATCACTGGTGAAAGGGTTAACTAGGGGGCAATAAAGAGGTTAAAACCTTTATTAGGTAGTATATGGGGGTCCCTGTCGCTATAAAACGCTGACGGCGAACCTAAATATTTACCTCCCTAACTAGCGTCACCAGTGACACTAATACAGCGATCAGAAAAATGATCGCTTAGTGACACTGGCGACGGGGGGTGATCAAGGGGTAAAACTTTATTAGGGGGGTTAGGGGGGTGTCCTAGACCTAAAGGGGGCTAACACTAACTGCCCTACCACACTAACTGTCACAAACTGACACCAATGCAGTAATACCGAGCCGAGGAGTGATGACATCACTTCCTCTGCCTCTGTGTCTTATACAGAGGCAGGGGAAGATTCTCATTGGCTGGGAGCGATCCCTTTTTTTGGGATAAAACTTTTTTAGAAATTCCAGCCATCTAAACACTTACACTGGTTTATTAGAGGTGATAACCACAGTATTATAAAACTTTGCCATAACACCAGAATAGCGTCACACCCACATTCAATCTTTTCTTCATTACAGCTTTTCCCACTTTGGTGGTAATTGCATTTGTGGAGGCAGCAGTTCTGAATCATATCTGTACCTATCTCCATACCGCAGATTCATTATCATTTTTCCAAAATGTATTCAGCCACATGTCTTGGGTAAAAAAAAGTGTATATTTATTGGTTTGCGTAAAAGTTTATAGCGTCTGCAAACTAGGGTATGTTTTCTGGAATTTACACAGCTTTTAGTTTGACTGCCTATCATTTCTTGAGGTGCTAAAATGCCAGGGCAGTACAACCCCCCCCCCCTCCCACAACCCCCCAATTGACCCTATTTTGGAAAGTAGACACCTCAAGGAAATTCCTGAGAGGCATGTTGAGCCCATTGAATATTTTTATTTTTTTGTTACAAGTGATTGATTCAAAAATGACAAAAAAAAGTCACTGAAATGATATATTGCTCATACATGCCTTCAGGCTTTCTAAGGGAGTAAAATGGTGATTTCAATTCCTTACTTCATGGAAATTCCAAGATGGCACAAAACCCCCCAAATGATCCCATTTTGGAAATTGGACACCCAAATCTATTTGCTGAGAGGCATGATGAGTATTTTTCAGATCTCGCTTTTTGGCACAACGTTTTGAAAATTAAAAAAAATTCAAAAACAAATGATAGCTGCAAAAAATTCACCATGCCTCTTAGCAAACACCTTGGGGTGTGTACTTTCCAAAATGGGGAGGGGGTGTTGTGCTATCTTGACATTTCTGGACCTTCAAAACTGTGATAGGTAGTGAGGAGTAAAATCACCATTTTACGCCCTTAGAAAGCCTGACGGTGGTGATTGGCTTTTGGGGTCCTGCACGCAGCTAGGCTCCCAAAAAGTCTCACACGTGTTATGCCCGTACTCAGAAGAAGCAACAGAATGTATTTTGGGGTGTAATTCCACATGTACCCATGCCATGTTTGAGCAATATATCATTTAGTGACAACTTTGTGTTAAAATAAATAAAAAAAATTAATTGTAATTTTCCCGAAAATTGTGGCAAAGTATAAAATATCCCATGGACTCAACATGCCTATCAGCAAATAGCTTGGGGTGTCTACTTTCCAAAATGGGGTCATTTGGGGGGGGGGGTTAAACTGTCCTGGCATTTTATGCACAACATTAGAAGCTTATGTCACACGTCACCCACTCTTCTAACCAATTGAAGACAAAGCCCTTTCTGACACTTTGTTTGCATGAAAAAAAAAAAAAAATTGTTAGAAAAATTACTTTGAACCCCTAAACTTTATATATATATATATATATATATATATATATATATATATATATATATATATATAATTTTTTTTTTTTTTTTTTTTTAAGGAAAGGCCCTATACAGTATTTGTGCAGCAATTTTTCAAACGCAACTTTTTTCAATTTTAATGCACTAAAACACACTATATTGCCCAAATATAAAAGATCTTATGCCGAGTACATAGAGACCAAACACGATATGCTTTAAAATTATGCACAACCGTGCAGCAGCGACAAACTACATACATTGTTTAAAAGCCTTTAGATTTACAGAGGAGGTCTACTGCCAGAAATACTGCCCTTGATCTATTGTTCGCGGTGGTACCTCACATGCATGGTGCAAATGCTGTTTACATACGGCATGAGACTGACACTTGCAATCGCCTTTGTGCGTGAGCATGGGGGGACCGGGTTGCTTTCATTTTTTTTTTGTCTATAAAAAGGTATGTGGCGCTAACTAGGATAGAATAAATAAATAACAGTAAATAAATACAACACACTAACTGTCAGCAACTGACAGGGATGTGCTGCAACAACAAGTGTAAAACCACTATGCGTGACAAATCTTCAATAAACCATATGTGCTAGCAAGATTTCACAACAATTTATTTGTAAACAAACATAGTAACTTACATTTAAAATTCCAGCAATCCGACTACAGTAAGAGTACTTCCAGTCTCGGCCAAGACCGCAAGTGACGCTGGCTCTGGCTTTTTATATACAATATCTATTTGTGTGGGAACACTTTTATATGTTGGCGGCTTCTCACATCCTTTATATCTACATTTTTATCTATTTTTACCATTCGTAGTGAGTTTGGATTTGCGCATTAGTTCACCCCCCTTTTTCATTTTTTTTTTTTTTAATTTTTTTTGGGGAACACTATACTACTGGGGACGCTAGTATAGATCTGATCAGTTCTAAGATATTGATCCGTTCAAACACTATACTAGTAAGGGAGGTGTATGGCGTGTGTGTGTTAGCGCTACTGGCAATCAAAGGGTTAAAATCTGACGCTGTCTTGGATTGTTGCTAACTGATGCTGACACCTAACTGACGATAACTAGCTAACTTGTGACACTAATACGGCGATCAGAAAAATTATCTGTACACTATACTAATGCCACAGTGACAGGAAGTAAAAGGGTTAACTGGGGGATGATCAGACCTTTATTAGGGGGTTAATGGGGGGTACCCCAAACCTACCTGGGCCTACTGCGAACTGCCCTAACGCTGACTAATGTCACAAGTGACACCAGTTCGGTGATCAGTGAAGAATCTGAAAACTGCATGTCAGAGAAGGACTTTTTCTACCCTTGCTCGCAATGCTCCTGCGCGCATGCGTGGCGGATTGGCGCTCCGGTGCACAAACATGCGTGGCCCGATAGTGCGGCGCGTGCGTGTGCACAACACTTCCCGTGTGCGCGCAGTGGCTCGCGAGTGTGCACAGTAGATCACGCAGTGTGCATAATGGCGCACGCCAGGGTGCACGCTATGGCGGGGCTATTTCAGATTGCTCTGGCGCCCAGACAGGTTGCTGGTTTGTCGTCAGCTTCCTGGTTTGTGCCTGTTTCTAGTTTGCCATACCTGATTACCTACTGTGACCTAGACTGTTCCTGACTACGCTGCTGCTCTCCTTGATCTGACCCTCGGCTTGCTTAAACGGACTTTGCTTGATCTGCCTACCAGTGTTTGATCCTCGGCCTGCCTAACGGACTTGCTTACCTGCCTTACCTTGATTTGACCTCTGGTCTGTTTCACGGACTTGTTACTTCCTCTGGCACCTGATTCCTCTGTCCTGCATTGGACCCCCAGCCAGTTCCTGAATCTCAGCTAATCCTTCATACAGCTCCTCAGGCTTTTCAAGGAACTCACACCTGCTGGTGGCCCATGCCTCCACGTGCCTCCTGTTCCCTGTATCACCTTCGGGGGATGGGGTGCGTGTGGTTGCAAGGGCGAGCCGCTCTCAACATCTCGGCCTCGGTAAGTACTATCCATGACACTGCACTTGGGTGGCACTGTGACAGGGAGTGAAAGGGCTAACTGGGGGGCACGATCTGGGGATGAAAAATGTGCCTATATGTACTGGTTTTAGTAGTGTTGGTGTACACTCAGTAAGATGTCCTCTCCTCTCACACTGGAACCGAAAAGGGCTCCACGAGGGGAGGGGACATCACTTCCTCTGCCTTTGTTTACATTACACAGGCAAAGGAAGCCGATCAGCAGGTCCAGACCAAAAATCATTGGCCTGGGCCTGTAGACTGATCGGTTCTAAAGTGAATCCGATCGGCGCGGGGACGGAGGGTGCACGCCCGTCCGATGTACACATACAGTGATTTGCGCAGCGATGCCAACCTGCCGCAGTATAATGATTTTAATAAATTTTTTTTCTCTCTGCAGGGAGAGAGAAAGATACAGTGTACCCTTCCTCTCCATTCACAGAGAGAGAAACACAGGGGTGGGCTTTACAGTAAATGATCACTCTGATAGCCAATCAGAGGCCATCGCAGCCATCAGGTGACCTGGAACTGGAATTTACGGGTCACGATTGTTAGTACAGGGCCCAAGTCTCTCGGTCTCTGTACTGGGAGTGCGCTGTGTGTCGTGCTCCCAGCAAAAAGATAGCTACACAGATATGTGGCCCCACAGAAAAAAAGCCCAGTCCAGTGAGGCCGCATATCTGCATACTGTCAGCGTCAGGGGTTAAACAAAGTAGAGTCGCGCAAGGTGCCGTATTTGGTGATGGTGGATTTCAAAAAGTATATCTGATAAGCCGACCAGTTGTCCATAGGGTCTAGTGTGTGCTGGATGACTGCCAGAGGAGGACACCTAGAAGTCAAAACAAATGGTAAGAGGAGGAGTTTGCCCTCATCCAGAAGACAGTCAAGGTGCTTATTGGTATTACAGGATATAAACTCCAGATCTCTCAATATAGGGATTATGGGAGATGGGTGTGGTGAAATGTCTGGAAGACAAAATGTGGAAAACCATAACCATTCACCATAAATGTGGCTCCAGTAGTCGGATGTGCCCGGAGGGATAAAAAACATGTCAATGAGAGCCAAGGGATACAGGACAGAAGAACCAGGTAGTGTTTCTGTTTAATTGTAACCCACGGTAGAGCTGCACCATTAATCGTTAAGAATCGTTATCGCAATTTTTTCCCCGTTGCGATCTTGACAAAGTATTTCTAAACTACTGCCATAGGGGTTATCTATAAGGTTATACATGCCTCCTGCATGTATCTTTACCTGTCAAATGTCTCCCCTCTGTCTGTTATGAACCCCAAAAAACTGAAGATTCTGTGGGTTCTGTTGTCTGGAGCTCGGTGGGTGGAGTCGTGATGTCAGTAGACTCACCGCCCACCTCTACACTCCCCTTGTCAATATGCATTTTCTCCTGTGTGTTTCTTACACTGAACTTCTGCTATGATCTCTAACATCCAGTGAAAAGACAGGAAAGTAACCACATGACTTCAGCATGCCAAATCATGCTGAGGTGTGGAACAGACAATCCTTACAGAGCTGCTGAAGATAGGAGTGGGAATTAAAAAATAATGCATGTCTTAGGCTAGTGCACGAGATATGTAAATCACCTGTCACTCACAGCAAGGGGGAGGATTTGACAAAGTTTTTCTCTGTTTGTCAAGTTTTATCTCACTGAACAATAAAAGAGGATTGCTCAAAGCAGGATTAACTCTTTGTGGCAAGACTGGGCTCAAATGATAGGAAATCTTATACTCTACATTATGACATAAAAAAAAAAAAAAATTGGGGGTTTACATCCACTTTAACAACTTAACCACTTGCCGCCCGCCCTATAGCAGAATGACGGCGGCAAAGTGGTTTCAACATTGTGACTGGGCATCATATGACGTCCTCAGGATATTGAGCCGCTGCATAAATATCGGCCGATCTAGGTAAAGAGTCTGATGGAGACTCTTTACCACGTGATCAGCCTTGTCCAATCACAGCTGATCATGATGTAAATAGGAAGAGCCGGCGATCGGCTTTTTCTCACTTGCGTCTGACAGACGTGAGTAGAGGAAAGCCGATCGGCTGCTCTCCTGACAGGGGGGGTCTGTGCTGATTGTTTATCAGCACAGCCCCCCTCGGATCCCACCCTGGACCCTTAGGGAAGCCGCCAAGGACCACCAGGATGGCCATCCACACTGGACCACCAGGTATGCCCCCTAGACCCCCAGGGAAATACTAATCTGTGCCCAGGCAGGTGCCAATCAATGCCCAGGCAGCTGCCAATCAGTGCCCACTTACAATGTCTACCACTGCCAGTGCCACCAGGGATGCCTATCAGTGCCTCATATCAGTGCCGCCAATCAGTGCCCAGCAGTGCCGCCTATCAGTGCCACCCATAAGAACCCATCTTTGCAGCCTTTCACCGCCCATCAGTGTCGCCCATCAGTGTCACCTATCAGTGCCCACCAGTGCCACCCATGAGTGCCTATCCGTGCTGCCTATCAATGCCCATCAGTGCCGCATATCAGTGCCCATGGTCGGTGCCCACTCGTTGGTGCCACCTCATCGGTGCCGCCTTATCAGTGCCTATCAGTGAAAGAGAAAACGTACTTATTTACAAAATTTTTTACATAAACAAAAGCAAAACTTTTATTTTTTTCAAAATTTTCGGTCTTTTTTTATTTGTTTAGCAAAAAATAAAAACCGCAGAGGTGATCAAATACCACCAAAAGAAAGCTCTATTTGTGGGAACAAAATGATAAAAACTTAGTTTGGGTACAGTGTTGTATGACCGCGCAATTGTCATTCAAATTGCGACAGCACTGAAAGCTGAAAATTGGTCTGGGCAGGAAGGTGTATAAGTGCCCTGTATTGAAGTGGTTAAACACTAAACCTTTTTCTGACATTTGTTGGTTTCAAGTTAAAATCATTTTTTTTTTTGCTAGAAAATTACTTAGAACCCCCCAAACATATACTGGTATATTTTTTTAGTAGAGACCCCAGAGAATAAAATGGTGGTTGTTGCAATATTTTATGTCGCACTGTATTTGCGCAGCAGTCGTTCAAATGCATTTTTTTGGGAAAAAATGACACTTTAATGAATTAAAAAAAAAAAAACTAACTAGTAAAGTTAGCCCAAATATTTTTGTATAATGTGAAAGATTTTACGCCGCGTAAATCGAGAGAGAATCGCGATCTTTTTATGCTAAGCAAAAAAATTGTGATTCTCATTTTGGCCAGAATCGTGCAGCTCTAACCCACGGTTTAGACTTTTCTTGTGTGCACCAGTTTACCACATGGGCTAAGTGAAGGGCCCTAAAGTATGACAAGGTATTGGGCTATCCGATTCATTTTTTCAAATTGGGAAGAAATAAAATTGAGACACAGACCTGATACCATTTATTCCTCAAATAAATTTAAGAAGTAATGCACACAACTGGACAAAAAAAAGAGGAGGGAGCCACACAGGGAGGGTTTGAATCAAATATAAAATCTAGGGTAGCGTAGTCATCTTTAAAGTGTTGCATCACCCGAACCAAGTCAAATGCAGAGTCCTCCACATTTTTGGAGAACCATACATATTTTGAAAAATATAAATATAGTGCTCGCAAACACAATATATAAGTGAAATAAAAAATGAATAATAAAACAACACAAAGTCCAAAACAAGTGCCTTAAGGTTCTCCAATCCAAAGTGAAGTTAAGAAAGGTGCGCCACTCACCAGATCCACATGACCCCCAGCTTTTCAGTCTGGTGTGTCACTTAAGGCTTGGTATGGATGTCTTTGAGATGGTGAATAAGACGTCAGGTCATCAGATCCAGGGTTCCTTGGTGAAGAGTTTCAGCCAGACAAACATGTACCCAGACGTCAAAAAATGGAACTAATAGTGAAGTACCATAAAAAAAGGGTTTATTTGAACAAAGGATGGGTACTTACAAAAAATAGGATAAAAACAAGCATCAAGCATGGAGCAGATTGTATAAAACAGCTGTTTCTGACGTGCGTTCCAAATGACCGGAAGTGACATCTGTAATCCCGGAAATAGCATGTTTTGGACTTTGTGTTGTTTTATTATTCATTTTTTATTTCACTTATATATTGTGTTTGCGAGTGCTATATTTATATTTTTCATGTTTTCCAAGTGATTAGCACTTTGTGTATAGCGGCTACAGTTTTTTCATTTCACCGATTTATTTTTGTCACGCCATTAGCGCGAGTATATATATTTAGTATATATTTTTTCATACATATTTTGGCCAGCATAAGTTCATTTAGATGAATAGATGATGCAGGTTAGGAGTAAACTAGACTAAATATTTAAGACTTTGAGAGGCCCAGGAAAAAGGGAAAAATTGTTTCAGTCTGGAAACTTGGTTGACCCCTAGGGGGATGTTGATGGCTTCTGATTTGGAGTAATTTATCTCCTAATTGAAGAAAGCCCCATATTGCTGTAATAGACACATTAAATTGGGAAGGGTCCCCTCAAGGCTAGAGATAAAAAAAGAGAAGGTCATCTGCATATGCCATGACTTTATGATGTCCTGACTTCTTGGAAATTCCCTAGATGTTGAGGATGGCCTGAATAGTGCACAGTAACGACTCCAGTGTCAGAAAAAATTACCCTTGCTTGGTGCTGTTCAACAATTTGAAATAATTGGAACACGTCTTGTTAATCCACACCACAGCCCGTGGAGTAAAATAAAGGGCCCACACCCACGAAAGCATGTGAGATCCCAGGCCTATATATGAAAGGGTCGATCGCAAAAATTGCCAAGTTTTTGTTTGATGTCTTCAAAAGGGAGCAAATTTTGGTTTTCTCAGAGTGTCAGACGTTCACGTTGCACCACAGATGCAAGAGTTTTTTTGTAAAGAGATTCCAAATTCCGAAATTGCATATAAAGAGATTGTCATTGGGAAGAATGTTATGTTCTTTAGGCTGGCACTGCACTTTATGAAAAAGGCACCTGACCACGCATTTGAAGGTCTCCCACAAAGTCAGAGGGAAGGTGTAAGCCGTGTAGTTTTCATTAAAATAAGCTGATAGTTCTCTAGTAACCTCAGCCATAGTTTCCTGATCCTGGAGCAAGCTTTTGCTAAGTCGCCACATAGGAACTGATTGTCATTGTGGAACAGTCGCCATGGTCAAGTGAGTGATCTGAAAATATTATGGAATCATTATGGAGATATTTATGGCAGATGAAAATATTAGTAGAGTCCAGAATAAGTTTGAGGGGCTAAAAAAAGGTGTAGTCACGGTCCGATGGGTGTAAGAAACGCCAGGTATCTACAAAGTGATGCAAGTGGAGTTCAAGTTTAGGTTTCTTCAGATAGGTATAAGACGTGTGATGCACATCAAGAAACGTCAAGTAAAGGATCATATGCAAAGTTGAAATCCCCCCCCCCCAGGACCATCAGACCCTCTCCACATTTAGCACTGACTAGTGAAAGACAGTGCATAAAGGTCAGATGATCTGAGTTGGGAAAATATACATTGATGAATGTGATCAAAACCTACCCAAATTTTTCCTTTGTCCAAAAGAAAGTGGATGCATTCATCCATATATTGAGAAATAAAAGTCCAAGGAACAGATTGGGCAATGAGTATGCTGACACCTTTAATTTTATTCTCCAAGGCTTTACAATGGTAGGCTGTATGAAAGGAGCAATTAGTGAGATGTGCAATCCTGTCCTCCTTAAAATAACTTTCCTGTGTAATTATAAGGTAAAATAACAGCTACCTGTCAGTATAGACACAGACTTCTACCATGTGTAGAACAGGAGGAGTACAAAGTCAAGCCAGTCAAGAGTATGATGGTGCCAAAGGGCTCAAGAGTGGCACAAACTATAAAGTAGGCATAAAGAATGCAGTACAGTATATTTTCTGATACCTGAAGCAGCGAACATAACCAAATTGCTGTTTGCTATTTGCTGTCAAAAAAGCAAACAGTATTGCAGCTAAATGAGAGCAATACTCAATTGATGATAAAAAAAAAAATAGAGCAACCACAGCCTTGCTCCAAAGATACAGAGACTAGTAAGGAGAGTCTGCCCACATCCCCAATTAACCATAAACAGTGGGAACAGAGGAAAGCGGAGCAGCAAAAGCCAGGTCATGGGATGGCCACCCAACCTGAGAATAATCCATAAAACAGTAAGAAATGAATCATAAATTTCTAAACATAAAATACTGAGAAAGTCCTCAACCCCATCAAGGGATGAAGACTGTATAGATCCCTGAACACCCCTCCAGGGGCCCGTTTAGTCAGCAAATCTTCAATCAAGCATCGGAGGACAGTGCCAAAGGGCAGATCACTGACCCTGACCCATCCGCAGGTTGCTGGGAGTGGAAAGCTGTGTCAACACAAAGAGTAAAGCTGTGATGTCACAGAACTGTCAAAGGAGGGAGGGGAAAACCTCCACCACCATCTGACTTGTTCTGACAAAAGCAAAGTAGGAGGTGCAATCACAAAAAAAAGAGAAAAAAAAGGTTCAGTTGATGGAAGGGAGAGCATGGGGTGGGAAAGGGGTTAAGGAAAGGAGGAGGAGACGGGCGAGGCAGGATAGGGGAAACCAGAGCAAAATAAGTATCATGATCCAAAGTGAAGAGCAAGAGGTGTCAAGACAAGGTCATGGGTAACATAACTTTAGGGACCCAGCTGTTGGTGAGCAGTATGTGGTCCGGTTGGAAGTCATAGGCATAAACTTCATAGTACCTATCTCAGACTGTAAAAAGTAAAAGTATGTCTGAGCAGGCAGGGCTAATCTGAATCCAAGAATTCTACAAAGTTGACTCTTGAACAAAGAGAAGAGGAGGCCTACGTGCATCAATCCTCTCTGACCATTGGGTGGGAGGTGGAAGGACCCCACTGAGAAAGTCTGGATCTGGGACGGTTGTACTCTGTGGACGGGAGTGTTGAGAAGCTGGTAGTCTAGAGACATTTGGAAAGTCCAGCCAGTACGGCACCTATGTCCAGGGATTGACGACATGGAAGGGGTAGACCCAGCGATGGGTAGCTCCTGCAGAGCGGGTTATGTCCAGGAAAGAATGCAACATAACTCTCATCCTGCAGGTGTTCTTGGAGAGGTCTGGTAGAATATGGATCTAGGCCCCATCAAAGTCTAGCTAAACTTTTTTGCCACAATATAGAAATTAATTTTTCACGTTGTAAAAATGGATGCTGCAGAGGACGTCATTTGAAGAGCTCAGAGTCAGGCATTTTTCTAGGTAGGTGTTGCAAATGGCCTGCACTGTGATTTTTCAGGTCAGACCAATGAGTGGCCTCAGAGATGCCCCTGATACGCAAGTTGTTGTGCCTAATCCTGTTTTCTAAGTTCTCCAGGCGCAAGTAGAAAAACTGAAAGCGTTTGTGGTGGATTGAAAGTAAGAATAGTCATTCAGACTAGAACTTGCCACATCCCTAGATTTTTCATTATCTGACAGTCCAGGTCTAAGATATCTGACTTAAGCATAGAGAGTTCTTTCTGCAGCATACTCTCTATCCATTTTGCTATGTTGTCTATGTAGGAGGGAAGGAAGTGCAGTATGTCACATAGCTCCCCATTGGCAACCCAGATGGTAGGGAGTGAGGCCAGGGTGTACTACGAGGCCGTGGGAGGAATATTACCCCAGGAGTACTGGACTGGCTAATCGGTGAGTAGCCTTCATCCTCTTGTCCCTCTTCTGCTTCGGATGATCTGGCAGTGTCTGCCTAGGTAACTTGGCGGGGTGAACCGGCACCATCTTGGAGCTTTGCTGGTCCAAACTTGTAGCAGTGGGTCCCAATAAGTATCGATGAATTCCTGAAGACCCCACTTGCCAGGTGATATGGGAAGATTTCTTGCCCTTGGGCATCCGGGTAATAGGGCAATCTGATACATCTGTCTTGCATGAACGGCCCTGGGTGGTGATAAGCTCAAGTGCTTAGCAGCCACCAAGCCCCAAGTTCAGGCCACACCCCCCAATGAAAGTTGTTTTTTTTTTCCCTAAATGTAGTTGCAACAGTTGGTGTATGTAAAATGTTTTTTTTTCCACTAGCAACAATTCTCAGCCTTATAGGATAAAATCGACACTTTCAGCTTCTGCGGATTTTTTTTTAAATTTCCAGAGCCCTTTTCTTTTGCACCTCTGCAAAAAAAAAAAAAAAAAAAAGCTGGATGTAATGATATTTGTGCCCCACTTTTTGTAATACTCTCAAAACAGCATGCTCTTCACAGTTTTCATCCATTTTCAATGTAATCTATTTTATCACTATTAGCATTTGCTTTTTGCTTTAGACAATGTATATCTTGTTTTAAAGGATGAAGTACATTCTCTTTGTCACTTATTCCTTCCAAAACTGAGATTTTTTTTTCCAATTCCTTTTTTTTTTTAAATTAGAAACTGATTGGTAATCTGCAGAAATATATTACATTTTTGATTTTAGCTTAGATATACTTTACTGATTAGTTTGGTGCTAATGAATTGGCAAATCTATTAGAGTCTTCTATGTATCAGCACTATCTTTGAGGGCAAAAACATACATGCATCATACAATCCATGGGGAGAAAATTTGGTTGAATCAATAATCATAAATAATCGTAAATTAAAATCATATAGTGCAATCCAGGGAGCTACCCGATTTTTGCTTTTGAGGATCAGGAAGGAATTTTTCCCAATTAGAGCAACTTTGAGTTTAATAATGGTTTCAATAAACCTATGTAATTTTTCAACTTAATAATTTTGTAACTGTATGTTTTTAGTGGGGCTAACTCTGCTGCCCATTAGACTGTTTAATTACACACTGTTACAGTAAAGTGGATAAAATAATATGAAAATAGAAGTTGTTAGTATAATGGAAGTTGTATTGTTGTGTTTTGTAATGTGGGATAAACATAACTGTAGTTTATTTTGTATTGTTCCTCAGGATCCGGGAAGAGGAAACTGCAGTAGTATGCCCAGTGATAGATGTCATAGACTGGCGCACTTTTGAGTATTTAGGCAATTCTGGTATACCCCAGGTTGGAGGACTCGACTGGAGACTTGTCTTTACTTGGCATGTGGTCCCAGAGAGAGAGCAACAGCGAAGGCGCTCATCTATTGATGTTATCAGGTCTGTATGAAACCATATAGTTATAATATTGATACACTGTATGCTATATTGTGGTATGTAAAATGATCCTATTTTTACACAGACCTATTAAATTTCTAGTATGAAGAATGCTAAAGCAATACTTTATAGAATCATGTGGGGCTCTGGCAACTGCAGCAGGCAATTAAATAATAAATAAAGTGCATTTACTATAAAAGTATGATATGAACAAGCACTTGTTTGACTTACTTGAACCGTATGTGGAGTGATATTTTTTAGTACTTTTGTCAGAAACTAAAACTACAGTTTTGTGGAGAGAAACAAAGCAATTGTCCCTAGATTAATGCTTTAGTTCTGTAGGTATTGAAAAAAGCCATTCCGGCAAACTTCTTGAAAGTAAATACTTAGTGCAAGGGTCTGCTTACAATAAAATACCACACTTAATCAAGTCTCAGTGTTGTTATAAAAAAACAATCCCCCAGGTGTCCTTCCTCACTTGCCAGTCCATTCTCAGATAAAGAAACCACTGCAATGAACCTAAGTTCATCACTAAAATTCTTCATTAATAAAATAATATCTTCAATAATGTAATCTGTTATCACGTAAAATCAATTTTAGTAATTTCATGTAAACGTATTTCAGTATATGAAATGTACTGTATGAATCCATGTATACGTTTCTTTTTTTGTTTTCCAATAAAATCAGTTATACTCCATAGTAGGGCTATTATGAATGACACAATTTATTATAGGCTCAAAATGTAATACCTTTATCTTTGATTAACTGTTTATTTAAAAAGGAATTTTCAAGTTTTACATGAGAAAATTAAAAAAAATTATAAGAAAAAATCGAGACATACCATAGATATCAAAAATCACCATAACATGAGAATGCACAGGTGACAAAACATAGAGTAACAAATAAAACAGCTTCCCATGTAATGAAAACAAATACTGGGGTGACCCACTTAGAGGCAATAGCAGTGACTCCAGTGTAGGTCAGTTCATACAAGAACATGCAATGATACCATGAGTCAAAAAAAAGAAAAAAAAAAGTGATACATGATCTCAATACAAGAAAGCAACATGGTACATAAGAGGGATGAAATGTATCAAGAGTAAAGGGGATAGACAAAAGAAACGGGGTACTAGACCCCAGATAGAGAAGAAAAAGAAGCCACTCTGTGTGCCATAGCGCACGGCGATTAAAGAGCATTTGGAGCTAAGTATTCATCCCAAGTGTCCCATACAGCAGTAAACTTAGCTAGGTTATTACGCAATCTAGCTGTACGGTATTCCATGGATCTCACTTCTCTAACCCTCTGCAAGAAGGCAAAAATCTTGGGGGGGGGGGGGGGGGATGTCTATTTCCACGGGGCAGTAATTTAGACATTTAGCTGCAGTGAGTATGTGCGTCATCAATTTTTTTTTTTAGGTTTTCCCTTATCTCTCGCACTGGGAGGCACAAAATATGCTTCAGCTGGTCTTGGTGGACAGTCCTGTTAACCAACTTGGAAAGCAATTAGTTAACTTCCTCCCAGAAAGGTATCATTTTTGGGCATGTCCATAAAATGTGAAGCAGAGATCCCACCGTCCAGTCACATCTCCATCACCTATTGGAAACTGAAGGAAAAATAGTATGTTGGAACCCACAGAAACAAAATCTTATAAGCATTTTCTTTATAAACCCACTTTTTGGGCTTGCAACCAAAGCATCCACAAGACCTCTATGGAGAGTTCACAGACCAGCAGCGATATCCATTTCAACATATAATGAGGATTAGGAAATGGTTCTGTTTATAGTAGCAAGGATCTGATATACAGTATCTCACAAAAGTGAGTACACCCCTCATATTTTTGTAAATATTTTATTATATCTTTTCATGTGACAACACCGATGAAATGACACTTTGCTACAATGTAAAGTAGTATGTGTACAGCTTGTATAACAGTGTAAATTTCTAAACTGCTAGCAACAATAGTGAGTACACCCCTAAGTGAAAACGTCCAAATTGGGCCCAAATTGTCAATATTTTGTGTGGCCACCATTATTTTCCAGCACTGCCTTAACCCTCTTGGGCATGGAGTTAACCAGAGCTTCACTGGTTGCCACTGGAGTCCTCTTCCACTCCTCCATGATGACATCACAGAGCTGGTGATGTATATAAATAATAAGAATGTATAGGGGCCAGCCATAACTTTTCCAATTCCGTCCAGCGATTATATGATCTAAACGAAGTCCAAGAGGCCAAGTGTCTAAGGCGAGCTGCATAATACAATGTAAGGTCAGACACCCCCATAACTCCCTGAGATCTGTAAGTGTACACATCAATTTCCTGGACAGCCTATGTCAAGCAGTGCGGATTGCATCCTTTTAAGGTGCAAAGCAGGGACCGACTGGGAGGGTCTCAAATAAATATAAACGTTTAGGAACTATCATAATTTTCACTGTGGCTATACGACCCATTAAAGAAATAGGGGAAGTAGTCCAAAGAGCGAAGCAAATTCAGAATTTTCCCTATACAACAGGGAAAAATTTTGCTTATAAAGGGATAAGTATGTATATAGGTATCCCAGAGGATCCGAACCAAGGTCAACTAATGTCAATTGTTTAATCATGTTCCCCACTTCATTCCAGAATGATGTAATTAAAGATATGGCCTTCTGGAGGTTCAATGATCTGTTTATACAGAAGTGATAGCATATGTGGTACATGTTTCCCCTCTATGCATAGGCATGCAAAAATGCCAGTGGCTTGGCATATAATACCGCTTCCGGTATAGACCTTAAGTAATGTGACAATTGAAAGGCAGACCAAGAGCTCAGGGGGGGCTGTGAAATGGTAGAAAGCTCTTGCATAGGCATCCAGCCCTGCGGGGTGACAAAGTGCATGCATCTAGTTATACCTAGTCCTTGCAGCTGTTTATTGTCATACCTGGGCGTAAAGTCTGGATTCTGAATCACCGGTATTAATGGGGATGGGTAGGGAAAGAGGCCTTGTGATGGAAGTATGTGGGTAAAAGAACTGCAGTAGTAGCCCCAATTGTAGGGTACCTCTTCAATCCCCGGTAGTATTTATGAGCGACCCAAGGGAGTGCAGACAAAGCGATCGATGAAGCTTGTTGTTCCACTTAGTTTTGTCTGCGGGGTGGTGCACCATGACACCACTCTAGACAGATGTAGAGCTTTATAATATGAGGTCAAGTCAGGCAGACCGATACCCCCCGAGATTTAGGCAAGACTAACAACGAGTAGTGAAGTCTGGCAACTTTGGTGCTCCAGAGGAATTTAATTAACAGTGTCCGACACGAGAGAAACAAAGCTTGTGGCAATTTAATGGGTATCGCTTGCATTAAGTATAAAATCTTGAGGAGCAATGTCATCTTAAATGCATTACACCTCCCAAACCACGTAAGGGTCTGCCAGAGTTGAAAGTGTGATGGAATTTTCGATAATGGGCAAAAGTTTATCTCTTATAATTGGGCCGAGTCTGGGGTTAATTTAACCCCCAGGTATTTCAGAAAGGACTGAACTGATTTGAACCGATAACACCTTTTAGTTTAGCGATACACTCCTCAGGGAGGAGAATACTCATCTCTTCAAATCTGGCATAATTTATAGAGAAATTAGAATGATCCCCATATTGAGCTAAACATTGAAGTATAGACGTGGTAGTGAAACCTCCAGTTCAGTAAGAAAAAATAAAAGGTCATCCGCATATGCAGCAATTTTATGCTCCGTGTTTAAGACCTGAAGTCCACTGATCAAGGGGTCTGATCTTTGCAAAGGAAAGTGTAGTGATCAAATATATTAATATATACTGGGTGATATGATGTAGAGTGGGTATGATAATTAATATTTAGGTATTATTATAATGATGATGTAAGTGCTCTTCCGCAGCAACCCAATTCTTCCAGAGAGATGCACTTTATTGACTTCCGACACAGAACAAAGTCCACAGATGACAGAAGAATCCGACAGAGTAGATATAATTCAGAACCCCATGTTCATAGGTCTGTGTGCATACACAGACAAGCCTCACCCACAAACCTATAGACTGAATGCCGTGTTATATTCACTAAATATTGAATGGCTGAGCAATTTGATTGGCCGTTTCAATTTAGGACTTTGATTAGTTTTAGTCTTTCAAACAGACAACAACCCCCAGCCGTGAACAGCTGTAGTCATAAACCGCCCCAATTTGCACTCCCGCATATCAACATCAACAAGTCCCCTTAGGTATGTGTAATTAGATTAGATTAATACATACCACCTGAATACCCTTTTGAGCCCTTGGAATACCTACATTCCTGCATATCAACAAGCCCCCCTGATAAATTAGCCCCACAGGAGGGAGCCTCCGCTAGGCCAACCCAAAACACTCCTTGATCCCATTGTTACCCCCTCAAGTCTAATTACCATCAATAAATATTTCTTCTATGGTGCTTTAAACAATGTACCCTTTGAAATGTTCAGTTAGGTTAACAGCCCATACCTCACACCCCTAGGTAGACTTGCATGAGATTAACACATCAAAGGGTTTTCAGCTGTTATATTAAAATTGAGTTGGCTTGGACAAATAGACCATCGTCAACTCAATTCTGGCCTGGTTAATATTGACTGTATGTGTATATACATATAATAATGTCCCACATAAATCGGTGAACATTACAACATATTACAACAGAAAGGTTCTAGGGTTAACACAAACATGAGTGGAGAAAGGGGGCAGCCCTGTCTCATCCCATTAGACAGAGAGAAATACTCAGATCGAGCCCCGTTAACCAACACAGCTGCTGTTGGACGAGTGTATAGTGCCTGAATCCAAGACTGCATTCATTCCCCCAGGCCAATATGTCTAAGGGTGGATAGTAAAAATTGCCATTCCACCCTATCGAAAGCCTTTTCAGCATCTGTTGATAGAAGCAGAAAGGGTCGGCTCTCTGAGTGTGCAGTGTGAAACAAATCTATCGCCCTTATGGTATTATCCCTGGCCTCTCTCTGAGGGATAAAGCCCGCTTAGTCTGCGTGGACAAGGTGAGGAAGATATGGCAATAACCTGTTCGCTAAGATTTTTGAAAATAATTTTAAATTAGCATTTAAAAGTGCTATAGGCCGGTAGTTCCCACATTGAGTGGGATCTTTATCCTGCTTGAGGATCACAATAATGTGGTCCCTCAAAGCATCCTCTGTTATCTTACAATTAGCTGAAATAGGATTGTAGGCACGTAAAAAGTAAGGAAGTCCAAACACACAAAAAAAACCAAAGTCAGCGCTGACCCCACAACCAACTCTAAAATGTTCACATAGAAATGTCTATATAGAGAAAATTCTCTTGCTCTAGGTGCTGCAGCTCTCTTAAAGATCCACTGGGTGGCAGACTTAATCTGAAATATACAAGGAAAAGAGAGCGCACGGCTTTCCTGGTGTAATTCCATTTTAATGATACAAATGCAAAATCAAACAATAGAGGATTGCACTCACAAACATGGGACTTAGATCGCATGTACAGCAGGATGTATGTCTCCCTTCCTGGCCTGTATAACTGGGTTGGCTCCCAAGAACAAGTGGTGATGGTATGAGAAGTCACTGCAGACTCGTCTCGTCAGGCTGTGTCTGCTGTAGCGCACGTGCACGGTCCAGCCGGCTCTACGTGACGTCACTTGCGGCCGGAAAGGAAGGACAAGGTGAGTGAGATGTCTCCTCTTTAGCTAACATAAAACGGTTGCCAAGACTACATGTTTCAGAGGCGTGGCCTCCTTCAGGTCACGCCCTTACCACCTCTAGCCTGTCTTTGTATGAACCCTCCAGCCCCTCCCCCTGTTGAACGGTATTTGCTGTCCCGTGGGAGGGGATGGAGGGTTCATATAAAGACAGGCTAGAGGTGGTAAGGGCGTGACCTGAAGGAGGAGGCCACGCCTCTGAAACATGTAGTCTTGGCAACCGTTTTTTGTTAGCTAAACCTCTCACTCACCTTGTCCTTCCTCTCCGCTGAGCATGTGCACTGCAGCTCAGTTTCAGGGTCTTGGTAACCATCTTATAGCCTAGGTCATCTTTATGTATAGCAACAATTATTTTTTTCAGATCCTCAGAGAGTTCTTTGCCATGAGGTGCCATGAGATGCCATGCTGAACTTCCGGTGACCAGTATGTGAGAGCGATAACACCAAATTTAACACAACTGCTCCCCATTCACACCTGAGACCTTGTAACACTAACGAGTCACTTGACACCGGGGAGGGAAAATGGCTAATTGGGCCCAGTTTGGACATTTCCACTTAGGGGTGTACTCACTTTTGTTGCCAGCGGTTTAGACATTAATGGCTGTGTGTTGAGTTATTTTGAGGGGACAGAAAATTTACACTGTTATACAAGCTGTACACTCACTACTTTACATTGTAGCAAAGTGTCATGTCTTTAGTGTTGCCACATGAAAAGATATAATACAATATTTACAAAAATGTGAGGGGTGTACTTATGTGAGATACTGTACATCCTGCAGTACATGCGATCTAAGTCCCATGTTTGTGAGTGCAGTCTTCTATTGTTTGATTTTGCATTTGTATCATTAAAATGGAATTACACTAGGGCAGCCGTGCGCTCTCTTTTCCTTTGTATTTCATGTAAAACGTAAGGAGAAAGGATGTCCTGAAAAATTTTATAGTAAGTAAGATTTAGCCCATGTGGGCCAGGGGCTTTCCCTGGTTTAGAGGATTTTCGCCGAGGCCAGTTCTTTATTTGTTATAGGGGCTTCCAGACCCGCAGTTACCTAGAACGGAAGCAAGGGCATAGCCGATGATGTCAAAAAAGGAGATATCAGATCTGGGGTTGAGAGTTATGAAGATTATCAAGCCTCCAATAAAATGTTTGAAATTCCTGAGCTATAGCCGCTGGGTCTGACAACTTGGTGCCAGACTCAGCTGTAATTTAAGTAGTATGCGGTTTCGTTTGGGACCCTTTCAGTGCCCTAGCTAGAATAACACCTGGTTTATTTCCATACATATAGATTGTGTCTATCGGCACAATTTCTCCCTCACTCCTGTATTTGCGATTTGATTATACCGTAGGGTAATTCTCTCTGTGTCTGCATGGCGAGTGTTTTTTTATGGATAGCCTCAAGTTTACTAATCCTCGAAAATAACGTCGCAATTTCCAACCGCCTCAGTTTTTATCCTAACTACCTGTTTAAGTAAAATTCCTCTTATAAAGCATTTATGCATCTCCCACAGTACTATCGAAGATGCATTGGGTTGGTCATTCTGACTAAAATATTCTTCTAAACTTTCAAGAACCCCAGTCATGGTGGTAGGGTTCTTTAATGTATCATTTAGCCTCCAAGACAGGGTCCTTGTGACCACTATGTTTAGATCTAAATCCAAATGAGCTGGTCCATGATCGTCGAACAAAATTGGATCAACCATAGTAGCTCGAACTCTGTCCAGGTCTTTTTGTGGAAGGAAAAAGTAATAAATTCCAGAGTATGATGAATGGACTGAAGAAAAAAAAGTATAATCTCTGACATTAGCGTGTTAGGTAGACGCCATACATCTACCAGTTGCAGAAGATTTAATTCTGCCTTTAGTCGCTTTAAGTAAGAGAATGATAAATGGCATACACCCCTTGAAACATCTAAGAGTGGATTATATGCAAAGTTGAAATCCCCTAAAATCAATACACCATCACTATGCTCCAAGATCAGGGGAACCAGTAACATTAAAAAGAGCAACTGAATCATCCCTGACATTCCAGACCATAAGCTCCAATTGGACAGAGCCCACAGAGTGCTACAACCCCCCCCACCAGGGCGGTCTCCCCCGGGATATAGTGGTCAAGCCACACTTTTACGGGGTAAAAGAAGAAATAATGAAAAAATCTTGCTTTAAGGATGACATCATTTTATTTGGTAATAAAATCCAAATTTTTGCTGACATCTCCCCAACCACGATTCAGAAAAGAAGATCACTCAGACCACTTCTGGACATTCTATCACAAAAAGTGACCAAGTATAGATGGGCCTTTCCCTTCCGCCTGCAATTTCATTACAGAGAAAAATCCTACAGTTTCTCGAATTTCCAAACGGGCGAGCACTTACTTCTCCACCTTGGGCTCATATCTCAGGACGTGCCCCCACACAATTCAGAGACTCGGCCAACCTCATCCAAAAGGCCTCCACCAAACAGCCCCCTTATCCCATTGTGGGTGAAACCGCAAACGAAGAGACAACGGGACTCCATGCCCTCCAGATGAACTCTGTCGTCATTTGATCCATTGGGCCAGGTCCCTACCTTTTCCGTTTCAAGGGAACCCTTTAATGGTGTAGAAGCTTCTCCTACACACACCTGGTCTTTTTCAAGACCTACTGGATTTACTCTCCCCTTCCACCCCCGGCTTTATTTGCCATGATACCCTGACGGACTTTTGGCAACATATCCCCACATCGTTTGAAGAATAAAAATCTTTAAATTTCACAAGAAGAAGCTTCAGCTCGGGACACTTCTGAACCCCTCAAAGCGTCACCCTACCCCACCTCCCTTCTCCCCATTCCCTTTTCCCTTCCCTCCCTTATTACTCCCCTTCCCCTCCTTACCCTCTCCTGATATATTGATCCTTCATCACAGGAATGTTCGGCAAAATATGATGCTGGTCTTTCACCTTTTTACTTTTATTGTTTGGTCTACTCCAGTTTGCAATGTTCATCTCGCCTTTTTTGAGATGGTATTTTAATATCATTTAATGTTACTTTTGATAGAGTAAAGTAATTGTTATAGGGGGATCTCCCCCGTACTTGTGTTTTTTATTAGGATGCCCTGGGGCTGGAGCGGGGCTGAATCCCACCCCACCTATTGTAACCGAGAGGAATTTTGATTCCTTGGCAACAATAGACTTACAGCCCTATTTTGGGTTGCTTTTTTACTGAACCCTTCATTTTTTAAGGTTTCAGTGCAGGTTCTGATCCTGCAATCAAAAGGTCCAGGGTTCCTCACATGCTGGACTCCATCTTTCTCCTCTTCTTCTATTCTCTTGTCTCTTCCTGTTCTGTCCTTTCTTCCCCCGCCCTTCTTTCTCCCCCCTCCCAGGTGCCTTCAAGGAGAGCTGGCCGTGTCTGGCATCCTGAACTCCGAAACCAGAATCATGCTTCCCAGATGGATGGACCCACTCCTCTAGACCGGGTAAGAAATAGTTTATTATTGGCGAACATTCCCCACAAAGCCCATGGCTGAAAAACCTCCCCCACAGTCATTTCTCAAAATAGCATCTCACAACACACAAGGCCTAAAGGCGCAAGGCCTACCATAGCTACCACTCGAAAGGGTTGGACATCATCCTCATTCAAGAGACCCACTTCACGAACACCCATCCTTCATACACCGTAATTATCCTATCATCTACCTAGCCAACGCTGATGATAAAAAAAGAGGAGTAGCTGTCCTCATATCCAAACGCACTCCCTTTACTTTAACCCAAACTGTTAAAGATGAGGAGGGAAGATGCATACTTGTAAAAGGCCATATAAATGGTACACTTTTCTCCATTATATCATACTATGCCCCTAATAAAGGACAGGCTTCCTTCTTCTCTGCCATGCTTACCTCTCTCTCCCCTCACCTGGAGGGCAAGGTGATCATGGGAGGGGATACGAATATTGCCTTCGATTATATGCTTGACAAATCAGCATGAAGCCGTTCCAAGCTCAAACGACCCCCCAAACAGAGCCTTCATATTGCTCAGCTTCTACACTCCCTAGGAATGATAGATGTATGGAGAGAATTAAACCCTAACACCAGAGACTACACTCACTTTTCAGCTCCTCACAGAACTTACGCGCGTATAGATCAAATTTTTCTGCACACCTCTGACATACGTTTAGCATCTCGAGCAACCATTAGCGACATCCCTTGGTTTGACCATTCCTTGGTTTCCACAAAAATTTGTGGTTTCCTAAACAAAGCAAGCCCTCCACAGTGGCGCCTCAATGAAGCCCTCCTTTCCAACCCGGTACACTGTACTATGATCGAAAAAGATATTATGGAATATTTCCGCATTAATGATACACCAGATATTTATCCAAGCTCTTTATGGGGAGCTCATAAAGCAGTAGTAAGGGGCAACCTCATATAACTAGCATCACAATTAACACGAGAAAAACAAATAGACCTTAAAAACTTACAAAAAAATTTCCAATCCACATGTAAACTTCACAAGCAACACCCCACTTCCTTCTCGCAAGCTAAATTAGACGCATCCAGGATTGAACTAAATACTGCTCTCACATCTAATGCAGAAAAACATTTAAAATGGGTAAGTGGGAGATTCTACCTCAACTCTGACAAATTTGGACCCCAGCTTGCCTCAAAACTCTCACCCAAACATAGATTTCAAGCCCTACCAAAAATTAAATCACTGTCGGGCTCCTTAACCCAAAACCCCAAAGCAATACTCTAAACATTCCACTCTTTCTACTCTAAACTATTCTTCTACTCTAAACTATACGCATACCCCAATCCGGACAATATCCACAAACTTAATACATTTTTTGACAGTATCTCCCTCCCTAAAATCTCTGAATCACATCGATCGTTAATGAAAAGCCCTATTTCTGTAGAGGAAGTTATGGAGGTTATTATAAGAAGTTTGGAGCAGTGATATCTCCTTATCTGGTCCGGTTCTTCAATTCCCTCAATAAGGCAGAAGGGATACAGCAGATGTGCTTATAGCCTGCTATGCTGCTGATACCACTACGGGTAACCAATATTATAGTGCTTCCTCCTTCAAGGGCTTTAATGATATATGATTACCTCCTTAATAGAAACTGGGGGTCTAACAAATTTCAAAAATCTGTCTATAAAGTGCCCCAGCACACTCAAACTCAATTTAGGAACAATTAGGAACTTGTATTGGTTCACACCCCAAGAAAAGAAATAGATCCTGAAGCTGGCCCTGAGTGTGAAGAAAGAAAGACTGGTTGTCTTTCTTGACCCTCAAATGGATCGGGAGCCCCCAAGAATATGTGGACCCAGATGCTTTGATCTGGTCTTAGAGTGGACACAAACATCCTCTCATCCATCCGATATGTCCGAGAGGATCAATATCCATACTCCTGCGTGTTCAATCTGGCCCAGCTGCCATGCTCGGCGCATCCTTTATGTTGAAGAAATGTATGCGACAAAGAACATCTCGTGGACCTAACCCCTGATGGCTCCTATACAGAGTAACTCGGTGTACTCTGTCTATTATAAGTTCCGCTAGCGGGGGTCTACCCAGGATGTTATTACAGATAGACTATCATGGGTCTCAATTCTGCATCTTCAGAATTTTCAGGAATACCTCTAAAGCGGATATTGTTACTCCGGCTATGGTTTTCCAAATCATCTACCTGTAAAAGAATTTAAGTGGACTTTTACTGTGCTATGGAGTTTAATGTTACCAATTCATCCATACGCGTGTATACCTTCTGCACCTAAACGAGCTGCCTCTTCATCATTATAAAAAGTCGCTGATAGCTCACATGCTGAATGCTGCCCGGGCATGTATTCCAGACTTGTGGAAGTCTACTAATACACCTTCTTTGAAACATTGGTTCTCTAGAATAGATGAAATTAGGTGTTTCTCTACGGTAGAGCGGAGGAATGTAGGGATACCTGGCAGCCATGGATGACCTTTGCTTGTACACCTCAGTATGTTGATTGCTTCCCTGTCTAGATTAGGCATGAAGATCTATAACGGCAGGCTGGGTTCGATGGGTTAAGGTTTGGGGGGGTGTTGGAAGTCATGAAGGTTTGAGTCTGAGCTAGCTAGTTCACCTTCGTTTTTGTTTTTGTTTTGATTTGTTTTGTCTTTGTTTAGTAGTTTTCTTTTTAGTAGATTTGGTCTCCGGACCCCCAACATTGGGGTCTGGAGAAAAGTTTTTTTTTTTTTTTACCCTAAAGTAGATAAGCGAAGGTATCATAAAGGAAGATATTAAGCAGCGATATAAATATAATGTACTATAGCTTAATAGTCATTGTCAATTTTACATATCAGGTATACATTGAGGCTATAGGACCCTATTCGATTTGATAATGAATTTTCAGTAGGGTGGCATATTCATAATTTGTATTAATCTTTATCTTTAGTCCATGAATTTAATACGTGTTGCTGCTGGTCTATCTGTTATATTTGTTTAGCAATGTTGGTTTTGATTTATTTTCCATTTTAAAATGGGTTTATTTCCTTTTTCTGTTATTATGTAGATGTTTTGTTATAAATGGAAAATATTTTGAATAAATAATTATACTTAAAAAAAGGAAGGGAATAAATAAATATATAAATAAAGAGATAAGTAAGTGGGAGTAATATATACCCCGAGATATTTAAGGGCATCAATTTTCCAGCTATAATCAAAGGAGTCTTGGAGCTGAGCCAAAAGAGATTGTTGATAGGAAGAGCCTCTGTGGGGGTTTTTTTGTTTTGTTTTTTTTTTACATTAGGATTTTTATTGAGTTTCAAAACATACAATATTGTATAAACTTAAAGCGGGGGTTCACCCACACCGCCAAAAAAAAAAAATATTAAAAGCCAGCAGCTACAAATACTGCAGCTGCTGACGTTTAATACATGCCCACTCACCTGTCCCAGGGTCCAGCGATGTCGGCAGGGGACGCCGAGAACCCGCTCGGTTCTCGGCAGCTGCCGCCGCCATCCTAGGTGAGGGAATCAGGAAGTGAAGCGTTGCGGCTTCACTTCCCGGTTCCCTACTGCGCATGCGCGAGTCGCGATGCGCGTCCCTAGTGGTCCCCGCTCTCTCCTGGGACCTGTGTGTTCCCAGCAGACAGCGCGGTCGGGACGGGAAGAGGGAAGAGTCTATGCTGGAAGTGGGTGCAAATACCTGTCTTAGACAGGTATCTGCACCCCCCTCCCCCCTGAAAGGTGCCAAATATGACACCGGAGGGGGGGAGGGTTCCGAAAAGCAGAAGTTCCATTTTTGTATGGAACTCCGCTTTAAAAATTGACACAATATCCATGGGTCCAAAGTAGCAGGTTGGCATTGTACACCTTACTGTCATATATTGAGAGGTAATACATTTCCTATTACACTCGCATATACAGTATAATACAAGTATCACATGGTCTCAAAACAGTTTTGCATTAGTTCTAGAATAAAGCATTTCCCTTGCCTTGTGCCCAGGTTTAAATCCTATAGAATATGAAGTAGATCTAGGCCCAAGAATACCTTGTAGGGGCTTATATAGTAACAAATAAACAGATACCCAATGGTAACAACAAAAATAACCATAAAGACAAAAACAACAGTATAAGCAAAAACAGCATTATAGAGTCCTCACCAGTCATATAAAAGCTCACCATGTTTTCAGTCCTATTGGATATATTACCAGTGTATCAGGAGATATTGTTTAACTTATACACATTTAAACATATTTCCCAAGAGTGATAAAACCTTTCTGTATTGCCATGAGAGATAGCAAAGAAGTATTCATAAGAACATTGAAGTTTTACTCTGTATATAACCTCTTCAAGCGTGGGTGCTTTTTCTTTTTTTCTTGACACATTATAGTTAGTCTAGCCGCCATCAATATATGTAGAACCACTATTCTCATAATAGATGAAAAATTATCTATAGAGTCCCAATAAAGCTAGCTCTGAAGAAGGTTGGGTTATAATTCCCAAGATCATTAAAATTAGTTTTAATATCGATTTCCAAAAGCTAGTGACCAATTTACAGTGCCATAATATATGTATTAAATTACCTGATTGTCTGCATTTACACCAGCAGTCTGGTGAGGAATTTTTGTATTTTTGTATTTTTGGATAGTCGAACAGGGGTCAGGTACCATCTATAAAAGATTTTAAATACAGTTCCCCAATGCGAGATGCAGTGCGAGGCCTCTAGACTAAATTTAATAGCCCAAGTCCACTTTTTGTTCTATATATGATTGTCCTAGATCTCTCTCCCATTTCAATATAGGGGATGGCTGTTTTATTGGAAGTTCCTGTTGAAGTATAGAGTAGAGGTATGATATGCTCTTTTTATGTGCTAGATCTTTATTTTAAACTTCCCATAATTGTTTCTCTATGGATATAGTATCAGAAGCCAATGCCTTGAGTAGATGTTTAATCTGAGACATTTTAAACACATCTCTAAAATTAAGATCTTCAGGGATTTTTGCCCAAGTGCTATATCCTTGGTCCACCCATGTTTTCACTGGTAAGCCTATAATAAGGAATTCAAAAGTCTGTAGTGGGATATCTCTTATCGGTATTTGAATGTGTTCTTTATTCATATCTAAGAGGTCCCTCCAAGCTGCTAAGGATGCAGATATAGAGGGGTGATCCTGTATGTGAATTGGTTGTTTAGTAGTTGATGCTATTAAGAGTGCTTTGAGGTTTCTATTTTGTATCATAGCCTGTTCAATCAAGACCCATTGTTTTGTTGAGGCTGGATCGAACCATGCTTTAAGCTGGTCTAATACAGTTGCCCTATGGTAATCTCTAATTATGGGGACTCCCATGCCGCCTCTAGATTTATGTCTAACCAGAGTTGAAAAGGCGACTCCTGCTTTAGCACCTTTCCAAATAAATGATCTAAGGGAGGCATTAAGTATATTAAAGAAGGAAGCTGGGATTGGTATAGGTACTGTTCTAAATATATACAGGGTTTTTGGTAAGATTAACATTTTAAGGGTTGCAATGCACCCCAACCAGGAAATTTCACATTTACTCAATTGAAAAAGTTCAATTTGCACAGAGTGTAATAACTTTTTATAATTCGCTTCATAGAGGTGCTTAGATTTAGCAGTTAAATAAATCCCCAGGTATTGGATTGTATCAGACTCCCAATTACAAGGAAATAATGATTGTAATCTAGAACAGACTTTTCTATTAAGGTTAATGGTAAGGGCCTGGCATTTGGACACGTTTATTTTGTAGTAGGATATTAATCCAAAGGCTTCAATTGTCGTGCATACCCCAGGCAGAGAAGATTCTAAATTAGAAAGTGTCAGTATAACATCATTGGCGAAAAGGCCGATCCTATGGGATTTTCCTGCCACTGAGATGCCCATTATGGATTTAGAGGCCCTGATGGATTCGGCCAATGGTTCCATTACCAGTGTGAAGATCAAGGGGGATTAGGGGCACCCTTGTCTTGTGCCGTTTGTAATGTGGAAGGTGTCAGTGAGTACTGCTGACGTAAAAACTTGTGCTGATGGGTTTATATAGAGAGCCAGGATAGCGGAATGAATAATACCATTGAATTCAAATTTGGTTAATATCAACTTTAGATACCCCCAATGGACCCTATAGAAAGCCTTTTCAGCGTCTAAGGCTAGAAAGGCTACTGGCATATTTTGGCTTTCAGCTAAGTGGAGCAGACTTAAAATTCTACGGGTACCATCAGGTGCCTGTCGGCCTTTGACAAATCCCACTTGGTCAGGGGCAATTAAAGTTGGTGTTACTTCCGCTATTCTATTTGCGATTAGTTTTGCATAAACCTTAAAGCGGAGGTTTGCTGAAAAAAAAATATTAAAAGCCAGCAGCTACAAATACTGCAGCTGCTGACTTTTAATATATGGACACTTACCTGTCCAGGGGGCCCGCGGTGTCGGCAGCCGAAGCCGATCCATCCTTTGGCTCTCGGCTGCTGCTGCCGCCATCCTCCGTAAGGGAATAAGGAAGTGAAGCCGTGTGGCTTCACTTCCTGGTTCCCTACTGTGCATGCACGAGCCGCGCTGCGCTTCCTCACAGGTCCCTGCTGTATTCTGTGTCTCACAGAATACAGCGGGAAGGACGGGGTAGGCGGCGGAAGTGGCATAGGTCACCGCGGTGATCTATGCCAGGAAGTGGGAGCAAAAGTGGAAGTTCCATTTTTGGGTGGAACTCCACTTTAAGATCCGTACTTAGGAGGGATATTGGCCGGAAATTCTGTGGGGTGTCAGGATCTTTCCCTGGTTTGGGCAGCGTAACAATTAGGGCTCTAAGCATTTCAGCAGGTAATGAACCAGAGGATACCGCTTTGTTAAAAAGTTCTAGTAAGTGTGGCATTAGGATGTCTCAAAGTTTGATAGTATTCTGCTGAAAGACCGTCTGGGCCTGGGAATTTATTCAATGCTAAAGTTGTAAGTACTTTGTTAATTTTAGCAGTAGTGAAGGGGGCATTGAGGCATTCTAGAATCAATGGGGATATTGTGGGTAATTTTACAGAGTCAAATAATTGAGCAATCGCTCATGCAGATGGCTGAGGGGTCTTTGGGTCAGAACTTATATTATAGAGGGCATTGTAGTAATCTCTAAAAGTGTTTGCTATGTCTTTAGGATGGTATACTTTAGAACCAGTATTGGAGTTAGTTAAAGTAGCTAATTTTGCCTTTGCTTGTTTTATTTGGATCTATTGAGCTAGCAATTTACCTGCTTTGTTTCCATACAAATAATGGGAGTTCTTTAGGTGTTTGAGGCATTTTTTATGTTCATATACCAAAAGTAGTTTAAGTTCTAATCTGCATTTTTTTAATTCTTCTAGTAGGGCCTGGGTCATTGATTGTTTATTTTGGGTCTCCAAGTGTTTAATTTTGAAAAGAAGTGAGTTAGTTGCTTGCGCCCTGTTTCATATCCCTGGAAGCAGTTTGTAATAGTATACCTCTAACATAAGCCTTATGGGCACACCAGATAGATGCTGGAGATTCACCTGTGGTATTGAAATGGAAAAACTCCTCTAACTGTTTGGTAACTTTCTCCCGATGAGTGCTTTCATTAAAAATACGATTGTTGTTGCTCCAGAGCAATGTGGGTGTTTCATTGTATTGTTCAGAAAGTGTAACTGTTATAGGGGCACGGTCCGAACATGTAATGTTGCCAATGGTCGCCTCACTCACTTTATAAAGTGAGGATAGATCAGCAAGTATGAAATCTATTCTAGTGTAAGATCTATGTGGCGCTGAGAAAAATGTAAAATCCTTTTCATCTGGATGGTGGCACCTCCAGACATCATAAAGAGATTCATTATGTAACAGGTCTCTTAAAGTTAATTTATAGCTAGATATAGAAGTGGAAGAATCTATGGATGCATCACTCACCAAGTTAAAGTCCCCAAGCAGGAGGAGGTTTCCCTTACATAAATATTTGACTTTTTAACCACTTCAGCCCCGGACCATTTGGCTGGTCAAAGACCAGAGGACTTTTTACAATTTGGCACTGCGCTGCTTTAACTGGTAATTGCGCAGTCATGCGATGTTGTACCCAAACCAAATTTGCGTCCTTTTTTTCCCACAAATTGAGATTTCTTTTGATGGTATTTGATTGCCTCTGTGATTTTTATTTTTTGCGATATAAACGGAAAAAGACAGAAATTTTTTGAAAATCCAATAAACTCAATTTTAGCCATACATTTAGGCCAAAATGTATTCAGCCACGTGTCTTTGGTAAAAAAAATGTCAATAAGCGTATATTTATTGGTTTGCGCAAAAGTTATAGCGTCTACAAACTAGGGTACATTTAACATTTAGGGTACTAAATGATATATTGCTCACACATGCTATGGTTATATGTGTAATTTCACCCCAAAATACATTTTGCTGCTTCTCCTGAGTACGGGGATACCACATGTGTGGGACTTTTTGGGAGCCTAGCTGCGTACGGGGCCCTGAAAACCAAGCACCGCCTTCAGGATTTCTAAGGGCGTAAATTTTTGATTTCACTCCTCACTACCTATCACAGTTTTGAAGGCCATAAAATGCCAAGAGGGCACAAACCAACCTCCCCCCCAAATTACCCCATTTTGGAAAGTAAACACCCCATGCTATTTGTTGAGAGGCTTGGTGAGTATTTTGCAGCTCTCATGTGTTTTTGAAAATGAAGAAAGAAAAGAAAATGTTTTTTTTTTTCTTTTTTCAATTTTCAAAACTTTGTGACAAAAAGCTAGATCTGCAAAATACTCACCATACCTCTCAGCAAATAGCTTGGGGTGTCTACATTCCAAAATTGGGTCATTTGGGGGGGGTTGTGCCATCTGAGCATTCCATGGCCTCCGAAACTGTAATAGGCAGTGAGGAGTGAAATAAAAAATTTACACCCTTAGAAAGCCTGAAGGCGGTGCTTGGTTTTCAGGGTCCCGTACGCAGCCAGACTCCCAAAAAGTCTCACACATGTGGTATCCCGGTACTCAGGAGAAGCAACAGAATGTATTTTGGGGTGTAATTTCACATATGCCTATGGCATGTTTGAGCAATATATCATTTAGTGACAACTTTGTGCAAAAAAAAAAAAGTTTGTCATTTTCCCGCAACTTGTGGCAAAATATAAAATCTTCCATGGACTCAACATGCCTCTCAGCAAATAGCTTGGGGTGTCTACTTTCCAAAATGGGGTCATTTGCAGGGGTTTTGAACTGTCCTGGCATTTTATGCACAACATTTAGAAGCTTATGTCACACATCACTCACTCTTCTAACCACTTAAAGACAAAGCCCTTTCTGACACTTTTTGTTTAAATGAAACCCCCAAACATTATATATATATTTTTAAATCAAAGGCCCTACAGATTAAAATGGTGGGTGTTTCATTTTTTTTCCACACAGTATTTGCACAGCGATTTTTCAAATGCATTTTTTTTTTTTTTTTTGGAAAAAACACACTTTTTTAAATTTTAATGCAATAAAACACACTATATTGCCCAAATGTTTGATGGAATAAAAAAGATGGTCTTAGGCCGAGTACTTGGATACCAAACACGACATGCTTTATAATTGCGCACAAACGTGCATTGGCGACAAACTGCATACATTTTTAAAAGCCTTTTGCAGGTTACCACTTTAGATTTACAAAGGAGGTCTACTGCTAAAATTACTGCCCTTGATCTGACCTTCGCGGTGATACCTCACATTAGAGGTCGACCGATATATCGGCCGATATTTGGTGTTTTTTACTTAATCGGCATCGGCCGATTATGCTGATAAAAAAGGCCGCGGACTTGCAAATGACTTTGTAATAGAAGTCAATACAAGTTGCCTGAAAACTTCTGTGAAGCTACTTCTCTCCTCCTCTGGGCAGACTGCCAAATCTGATAAAAAGAACCTGAAGGATACAATGTTTACACTTATGAATGAACTGAGCTCCATGTGTAGAAGCTCTCAGTTTAACCATTTAAAGACTCTTTTTTGACACTTGTTGCTTACAAGTAAAAATCCTGTATTTTCTGCTAGAAAATCACTTAGAACCCCCAAACAATATATATATATATTTTTTAGCAGAGACCCTAGGGAATAAAATAGCGGTTGTTGCAATATTTTATGTCACACGGTATTTGCGCAGCGGTCTTTCAAACGCAATATTTTTTGAAAAAATACACTAATAAATTAAAAAAAAAAACTAAGCAGTAAAGTTAGCCCATTTTTTTCATCCAAAAGTTTTGATTACCTGTTTTTGTGTATTTAATATTTAAGATATAGTTTTTTTTTATTTATTTTTTTATCTAAATTCTACATACAAGTGAACTGATTGGAGGTTTGTTTTGTTTAATAAATGTGTAAATGTAAAAAATTTTCTGTATCACTTAAGGTAGCTTTCACACTGGAGCAGGCATGCGTTGATGGTAAAACACTGCTAGTTTTAGCGGCGCTTTACCGTCATTTTAGCGGCACTATTCGGCTGCTAGCAGGGCGCTTATAACCCAGCTAGCAGCCGAGGAAGGGGTTAAATGCGCCCCTGAAGCGCTGCTGCCAAAACGCTTTTCAGGCGCTTCGGCAGCGGTGCACATTCATTTCAATGGGCAGGAGTGGTGGAGGAGCGGTATACACCGCTCCAAAGATGCCGCTTGCAGGACTTTTTATTAACATCCTGCCAGCGCATCGCCTCAGTGTGAAAGCACTCGTGATATCACACTGAGACTGCAGGGGAGCCATTTTACAGGCACTTTACAGGTGCTATTTTTAGCCCAAAAGCACCTGAAAAACGCCCCAGTGTGAAAGGGGTCTAACTATTAGATTTTATGAGATGAAGGGAAAAAAAAAATTGGCCTAATATATCGGCCCAAAAAAATCGGCATCACATATCCGCCATCAGCCACCGCGATTTCTAAATATCGGCATCGGCCAGAGAAAAACCCATATCGGTCGACCTCTACCTCACATGCATGATGCAATTGTTGTTTACATATGACGCCAGACCAACGCTTGTGTTCGCCTTTGCAGGGGTGCTTTTTTTTTTTTTTAATCTTTTTTTTTGCTTTTTGATCTTATTTTTAAACGTTCCTTTCATTTTTTTTTTTTATCATTTTTATTGTTCTCTCAGGAAATGTAAATATCCCATATGATAGCAATAGGTAGTGACAGCTGACAGGTACTCTTTTTTTAAAAAAATTTGGGTCTATTAGACCCTAGATCTCTCCTCTGCTCTCAAAGCATCTGATCACACCAAGATCACCAGGTGTGATAAAATGCTTTCCCAATTTCCCAATGGTGCTGTTTACATCCGGCCAAATCTAAGTCATGAAATGTTCGTAGCTTCCGGTTTCTTAGGCCATAGAGATGATTGGAGCCATTCTGGACTCTGAATCAGCTCTATGGTCAGCTGGCGGAACCACCGGCTGAATTCTCAGGTTCCCTGTTGGGACAGGACAGCCAGAGAAAACCATGGAAGACGGTAGGGGGGGGGCATTCCCTCCCACTGCTTGTAAAAGCAGTCTAGAGGCTAATTAGCTGCTAGGATTGCTTTTACATGAAAGTTGACCGCTGGCTGAAATTAATGATACCAAGATGATACCTAAACCCGCAGGCATCATTCTGGTATAACCACTCAAAGTCCAGCAACATACCAGCACGTTGCTGGTCCTTGTTGGGCATATATTGTAATCATTTTTTTCATGCAGCCTGTGTGCTGAACGAAAAAAGAGATTGATCGGTGGGTATGCCCACCATTAGAATACCTCCCTTCCTCCACTCACTTCTAATGATGAGCATACATGCACCATTTTGTTTTTAACTGTGGTGGGGAAATCACCTCCTACAGCGCTGGAGTCATGGCTTTATGTATTGTGGGAGCAAACGCTGTTGCTGTCAAGATAAATAAATCCACGCTGCAACTGAATGGTGTACCTGCTAAGCAAATGATGGTGAACAATAAAACAAAGTAACATTACAGTAAAACAGTAAGACTTACCATACCTGCAAAGCAAATACAAAAAAAAATAAAACATTTTTTAACGCAATCTGTGCCTAAAATATATATATGCCGAAGCATGGGGGCATCCGCCCCAAAAGTTAAGAGCAAATCGCTCCTCCACCACTGCTGCCCCCATGCTTCGGCATATGTGCTCTTTTTTTTAACTGTGGTGGTGAAATCACCTCCTACAGCGCTGGAGTCATGGCTTTATCTATCGTGGGAGCAAACGCTGTTGCTGTCAATATAAATAAATCCCCGCTTCAGCTGAATGTCGTACCTGCTAAGCAAATGATGGTTACAATAAAACAAACATTACAGTATAACATACCATACCTGCATAGCAAATACAATAAAACGTAGTAAAAATAAAACCGAGAGAGAACAATGGATATAGAACAATAGTGAGCGAACAGTAGAGTGGTAAGTAGAGAGCGAACATGAGAGAGAACAATAGAGAGAGAAGAAAAATACAACCACAACTATGTGTTGTGTGTGTTTTTTTTTTTGTTTTTTTTTTTTTCACTTTTATAAAAACTGTAAAAAAAAAAACTATAAACTGAACGTTGCAGATTAGGGTCTCTCAAAATGTGATGGCCATCACAGACCCTGTGTATGTGTGCCTATGACTGTGTGGTGCTGTACCCTACGACAATACTCAACTAGTGTGTGATAGCGTTCCAAACAATCACCACTCGTCACCAATGCAAAGACCAGGTTGGTCAGGACAGGAGGGACAATAAAAGCGTGTGTCACGCTTAAATCTGCGCTTTCTACAGACACAACATCTTCTTTGGGGGTTCTTTGGGTAGGGGTACCAGAGAGGACATGCGGAAAATGCCTCTTAGATCGCACGGTGCCACATGCGCCAATTTGCTGATCAAACAAGTGACTAAAAAGTGGCACGCTTGTGTAATAATTGCCCACATACAAGTGGTACCCCTTTCCGAATAAGGGTGACACCAAGTCCCACACAATTTTGCCAGCGCTTCCTATGTAGTCAGGGCAGTTTGTCGGCTCTACGTAACTATCTCTTCCCTCGTAAACCATAAAACTACATGTATAGCCTGTGGCCCTGTCACAGAGCTTATACATCTTGACCCCGTATCTGGCACGCTTGCTGGGAAGATACTGTTTGAATGACAAGCATCCAGAAAACTTAATCAGGGACTCATCAATGCAGACAACTTGATGGGGAGTAGACAAGGCTGCAAAACGTTGGTTGAAGTGGTTTACGAGGGGCCAAATTTTGTAGAGCCGATCAAATTCAGGGTCACCCTGAGGACGACAGAGTTCATTGTCACTGAAGTGCACGAACCGCAAGATCTGCTTGTATTGTGTCCTGGTCATGGAGGCAGAGAACACGGGCATATGGTGAATTGGGTCGGTGGACCAATATGACCGCAACTCACTCTTTTTGGTTATGCCCATGAGGAGGGATAAGCCCAGGAAGGTCTTAAATACGGAGACCGTAATTGGTCTCCAATCTCTGGCAAGGGTCAGCTGGGGATTAGCGGCGATGTATTGACCAGCATACAAATTACTTTGGTCCACAATAGATCTATAGATCTTCAATGAAAAACAGGGAATAAAAATCAAGTGACGTAAAATCAACTGTTTACACCTGAATGCCGGGTTGGCCAGTGAATGGGGGAAGTACGGGTGCTGCAGAAGTGGTGGGTTCCCAATTAGGATTGGCGAATGCAGCAGGAAGAGCACTATGGGCTCGATGGACCTGTCTTTGTCTTCTTCTTGGTGGCAGCGGGACACTACTCGTGCTTGCCACCTCGCCAGCTTGAACTGCACTTATGGGACTCGCCATGTCACCCAAGTGTTACCGCAGTGCTGGATGTACGACCAGGATGTACTAGGCCGCTGGTGCTTGCCAGTTCACCAGAAGGAATAGCAGCGCTAGTACTGGCTCTCTGCTCCATACGAGGGACCTGCGGTTGTTACACCTCAGCGACAGCAGAAGATGATCGGGGTCTGGTACGCCTGACCTTGGAGGGGACCACAACTCCATCGTCAGAGCCGACAGGGTGCCGCTGTCATCTACAGGATCATATTCTGAGCCTGAATCTGACAGATGAGTGACTTCCTCTTCACTATCTGTCATGCTCAGAAACGTGTAGGCCTCTTCACTACTGTACCTTCGATTTGACATTTTGGTCTCTAAATTTAGTGGTACAGTAGTGAGACTCACAGGTAAAAAAGCTCCTGACTGTTAGCGACTGATTCAAACGCTACCAAAAAACTGTTAGCGTTTGCAGGGATCAGGCCTGACACTGCAAACGCTGCAGTTATGTGTGTTGTGTTTTGTAAGTGACAGTGATCGATTTGATACTGCACTTGGGTGGGCTGGGCTGGGCGGAGGGGCTAAACGTAGGTGCTGGCAGGTATCTGGGCTGATCCCGCTAACACTGCGTTTTTGGGACACCTAAACTGTTGGGGACATTAACATTGTTGTGATCAGATACTGATCTGTTCAGACACTATACTACTAAGGGAGGCGTATGGTGCGTGTGTGGGTATTAGCGGTTCTGGCACTGATCTGACGCTACCTGGGGCGACGCAGACCCTATCTGACGCTAAAACCTAACTTTGATCACCCACCGGGATCACCCACCTTTATTGGGTTAAATACGGCTGGTGCCCTGACGCTATAAAAATAAATCTAGCTAAACTGCGTCACCCGTGACATTTATACTGTGATCACAGGTGGCTGGGTAATCAAGGGGTTAAACCTTTATTGGGGGGAGTTGGGGGGGTCCCTAGACCTATCTGGGCCTAAGACCAATTACCCTAACACTGATTAGTGTCAATAATGACACTAGTACAGCGATAAAAAAAAAATATTGCTGTACTGGGTGACACAGTGACAGGTGGTGATCGGTGGTGAATTATGTGCCTATGTGACCTGGTGTCAGTGTAGTGTTGTGCAAATCACTTTTCTGATGCTCTCTCCTCTTGGTCTGGAACGGAAAATACCGACACGAGGAAGATGACATCACTTCCCCTGTCAGTGTTTACAGTTACACAGACAGGGGAAGGATATCATTCGCCAGGAGCGATCACCAGGTCCAGGCCAGATTTTATTGGCCTGGGCCTGGGGATTGATCGGTTCCTGATCGAATCCGGGCACGCCCCCTAGCCAACCGCGCGCCCGACGTAGCATAGCGGCGATTCGCCTGCCTGTGCCATTCTGCCGCAGTACAACTGCGGTGGCTGGTCAGGAACAGGTTAAGGAGGTTTTTCAAAAACAATATTTGCCGCTGATTGGGGGCATATACACAGATACAACAGTGTGCATTACGTTATTCATTATGCGTATTAGGATAATGTACCATCTATTGGGATCTGTGACAACCTCAGGTAGGGTAAATGCGATGGTGTTCTTAATCGCAATAAGGACTCTGTTGTGTTTAGTGCTCGCATTGGCAAAAAAAAAAAAATGTGGGTATAGTTTATGCGAACATGTAGGATGTTTGCTTGCTGAAAAATTAGTTTCTTGAATACTGAGGACATCTCCTTTTAATCTTTGAGCCTCTGCCCACGTGAGCTTATGCTTAAAAGGGCTATTCAAACCTTTAGCAATGAGCGAGATAAACTTAGGCCCCTTTCACACGGGCGGCTGTTCTGCCACTGTTAAAAGCATGTTTTGTTATTTTGAAATTCCTGGCACAGCAATTCACTTGCAGTTGTACATTGCGATTAGCTGCGTTTACATGTGGCTGCGTTTAGCTGCGTTTGGAACATTCTTGCCATTTCTGATGTGCTTCCTGTTTTTCTTTCCTTGTTGCCGCTGCTATCCGCAGGTGAAATAGTACACTGCGATTACCTGCAGTTATGTGCAGATAGCTGCGCTAAATCGTTCCTGGACGTAGTCAACTTTATTTTTTCTATCTGCACAAAACCGCATGCAACAAAACCGTCACTAAACGCAGTGTGTGAACGGGGCCATAGGAAAGCATTGTGTGCATTTATCTGCGGTAAATATCTTCATCTGTCTGCAGCTAAACGCACAATTCTATCCGCCCGTGTGAAAGGGGCCGAAATGGTCATGGTAGAAGTCTGCTGCAGTAAATCTTGATAGATTCTTATAGCGAGAATTAGTTTCTCTCAAGGTAGCGTCATAAGCTGTAGTAGGTGGTGTATAATATAACAAATCTCCTTTAGAGAAATGAAGCCAAAGACAGATGAGTAAAGCCGTCTTATGGAAAGAGGTAGCCCAAATACGCATTGTTGAGTGACAGTAACAAATGTGCGGAAGAGCCTCTGTTTTAGTGGTGGTAATTTTGTAGCCCGATAGCGCGCCAGATTTCGACAATGTTTTATAAAGATTTGGTAGGAAGATCAGAGGATTTGTAAGTGTCAATAGAATGTCATCAGCATACAAAAAAATAAACTTTAGATTACGAACAAGCACCCCTGAAATATCAGGGTGGTGATGGACCAGGGACACCAGTGGCTCGATGCAAATCGTGAAAAAGCAGAAGTGATAAGAGGCAGCCCTGTCGAGTACCTTTGAATATCGGAAAAGATGGAGAGGTGGGCCGGATAGCATGAAGAAAAGGGTCTCTCTCTTATAGCAATATGTCTTAAGACAGCAAATAAAAAAGGCCAACTAAGGTGATCAAAGGCCTTCTCTGCGTCAAGGCTCAGTACAAGTGCTTCAGAGTTCGTTTTAGTTAAAATGTCTACAATTTCAACCGCCCTCCTGGTATGATCGCCAGCTTGGCAAAAATAACCTTTATCTTTTTTATTATTATTATACAGGATTTATATAGCGCCAACAGTTTGTGCAGAGTTTAAAAAATAAAGGCAGACATTACAATTAAATTACAATTTGGTACGAGAGGAGTCAGAGGGCCCTGCTCGTTAGAGCTTACAATCTAAGAGATCTTTAGGCAACCAAAGTCATGCATTTGATCTGAATTCTCTTTAATTTTATTTTATTGGAATTTACATGCATGTGAAGATGCACAATGGCCAACCAGCTGATTTTCACAAATGCAATCTTCCTAACCATATTTTTTTACAATTTTAATAGTCTAATAGAAGCATATGCATTTATTTCATCTCTTTTTTTAAACATTGTGGAGTTACAAAGGGAGGAAACCCAGGAGAAAGTAATACAGGGAGTATGCTATAGGCCCCCTAACCTGAGGAATTAGGGGGGAGACAGACCTATCACGGTTTGGAATGGTGGCAAGGATGGGAAGTTTCAAAGGGGGATTTTAATTATCCAGACATAGACTGGGTGGAAGGAACCACGCATTCATCTAAGGCTCGACATTTCCTAAATGTCTTACAGGACAAATTCATGGGTCAGATGGTAAATGCACCAACAAGAAACAATGCGTTATTAGACCTACTGATTACTAACAATACAGACTTGATCGCAGATGTAGAAATACGGGGCTACTTGGGAAACAGCAATCACAGGTCAATTAGTTTCAGCATTAATCACAGAAGTAGGAAACATAAGGAGAATACAAAGACACTGAATTTCAAAAGCACCAACTTCCAGAAACTACGCTCCTTGCTAGAAGATACTAATTGGGATAAAATTCTAGGAACAAAGAACACAAAGGAAAAATGGGTGTGCTTTAGGAGCATATTAAATAAGGGTATTCGCCAATGCATCCCAAAGGGCAATACATTTAAAAGAGTTAGTAAAAGCCCTGGGTGGCTTAATGCCAATGTAAAAATTCAAATAAAAGCAAAGGAGAAGGCCTTCAAAAAATACAAGGCTAAGGGATCATCATCAGCATTCCAACTGTAAAAAGAATGCAATAAGAAATGTAAAGGTGTAATCAGGGCGGCTAAGATTGAACACAAAAGGGACATAGCGGAGGAGAGTAAGAAAAATCCCAAGAAGTTCTTTAAGTACATAAATAGTAAAAGAGGGAGGACAGGTCATATTGGCCCCATAAAGCAGGATGAAGGGATTCTGGTTACAAAGGATGGTGAGATGGCAAAGGTTTTGAATGTATTCTCCTCAGTCTGCACGGGGGAAACTGGGGGCTTCAGTAACCAAAACTGCAATGTTTATCCTCATGACAAGTCACAGGAAGCACCCGAAGCACCCCCATGGTCAACAGAGGATAAAATCAGAAACTGACTTGAAAAACTTAACATAAATAAGTCAACAGGACCAGGTGGCTTGCACCCGAGGGTCTTTAAGGAACTCAGTCAAGTAATTGCCAGACCGTTCCTATTTTTTACGAACAGTGTACTGACTGGTATGGTACCAGCTGATTGACGAAAAGCCAATGTAGCACCAATCTTTAAAAAAGGACCAAGATATATCCCTGAGAACTACAGACCAGTTAGCCTAACATCAGTAGTATGCAAGCTCCTCTTGGAAGGGATAATAAGGGACTATATACAGTGCCTTGCAAAAGTATTCACCCCCTTTGGCATTTTTAACTATTTTGTTACATTACAGCCTTTGGTTCAATTTTTTTTAATCTGAATTATATGTGATGGACCAGAACACAATAGTCCAAGTTAGTGAAGTAAAATGAGTAAAATATATACATAAAACTATTTTTCAGAAATAAAAAACGGATAATTGGCACATGCGTATGTATTCACCCCCTTTGTTATGAAGCCCATAAAAAGCTCTGGTTCAACCAATTACCTTCAGAAGTCACATAATTAGTGAAATGATGTCCACCTGTGTGCAGGCTAGGACGGATGTTCACCTTCCAGCAGGACAATGACCCCAAACACACTGCTAAAGCAACACTTAAGTGGTTTAAGGGGAAACATGTTAATGTGTTGGAATGGCCTAGTCAAAGCCCAGACCTCAATCCAATAGAAAATCTGTGGTCAGACTTAAAGATTGCTGTTTGCAAGCGCAAACCATCCAACTTGAAGGAGCTGGAACAGTTTTGCAAGAAGGAATGGCAAAAATCCCAGTGGTAAGATGTGGCAAGCTGAGAGACGTATCCAAAGCGACTTGGAGCTGTGATAGCCGTAAAAGGTGGCTCTACAAAGTATTGACTTTAGGGGGGTGAATAGTTATGCACATTGACTTTTTTCTGTTATTTTGTCCTATTTGTTGTTTGCTTCACAATAAAAAAATCTTCAAAGTTGTGGGCATGTTCTGTAAATTAAATGATGCAAATCCTCAAACAATCCATGTTAATTCCAGGTTGTGAGGCAACAAAACAAGGTTTGCTGTTGTGCCATGTTCTTTCCATTTGGTTATGATAGATTTGATGGTGCTCCTAGGGATTATCAAAGATTTGGATCTTTTTTTTTATAACCTAACCCTGACTTGTACTTCTCAACAACATTGTCCCTTACTTATTTGGAGAGTTCTTTGGTCTTCATGGCAGTGTTTGGTTAGTGGTGCCTCCTGCTTAGGTGTTGCAGCCTCTGGGGCCTTTCAAAAAGGTGTGTATATGTAATGACAGATCATGTGACACTTAGATTGCACACAGGTGGACATCATTTCACTAATTATGTGACTTCTGAAGGTAATTGGTTGAACCAGAGCTTTTTATGGGCTTCATAACAAAGGGGGTGAATACATACGCACGTGCCAATTATCCGTTTTTTATTTCTGAAAAATAGTTTTATGTATATATTTTACTCATTTTACTTCACTAACTTGGACTATTGTGTTCTGGTCCATCACATATAATTCAGATTAAAAAAAATTTAACCAAAGGCTGTAATGTAACAAAATAGTTAAAAAGCCAAGGGGGGTGAATACTTTTGCAAGGCACTGTACATAATTTTAGTATTGAAAACTGTATCATTAGCAGTAATCAGCATGGATTCATGAAAAATCGTTCTTGCCAAACAAATCTATTAACCTTCTATGAGGAGGTGAGCTGCCATCTAGATGAAGGAAGGCCCATAGATGTAGTGTATCTGGATTTTGCAAAGGCATTTGATACAGTTCCCCACAAACGTTTACAATACAAGCTAAGGTCTGTCGGCATGAACCAAAGGGTGAATACCTAGATTAAAAACTGGCTACAAGGGTGAGTTCAGAGGGTAGTGATACATGGGGAGTACTCAGAATGGTCCAATGTGCAAAGTGGGGTCCCTCAGGGTTCTGTCCTGGGACCAATCCTATTTACTTTATTCATGGCTCGGAGGATGGGATAAACAGCTCAATCTCAGTATTTGTGGACAATGCTAAGCTAAGCAGGGCAATAACTTCTCCGCAGGATATGGAAACCTTACAAATTGATCTGAACAAATTAATGTGGTGGGCAACTACATGGCAAATAAGGTTTAATGTAAAAAAAAGTAATATAATGCATTTGGGTGGCAAGAACATGGATGCCATCTACTCACTAGGGGAAAACCTCTGGGGGAATCTAGGATAGAAAAGGACCTGGGGATCCTAGTAGATGACAGGCTCAGCAACGAAGCCAATAGAATATTGGCATGCATTAAAAAGGGAATTAACTCCAGAGAAAAAACAGTAATTCTCGCACTCTACAAGACTCTGGTCTGGCCACACCTGGAGTATGCCGTCCAGTTCTGGGCTCCAGTCCTCAGGAAGGAGGTGCTGGAAATAGAGAGTACGCTGAAGGGCAACAAAGCTAATAAAGAGACTGTAGGACCTTCATTTGAGGAAAGATTACAAGCACTAAACTTATTCTCCCTGAAGAAGAGAGGCTTGGGAGGGGATATGATTTTAATGTACAACTACCGTACTGGTGACCCCACAATAGGGATAGAACTTTTCCACGACAGGGCATTTAAAAAGACTTGTGACCATTCACTAAAATTAGGAAAAGCGATTTCACCGGAAACTGCGTAGAGAGTTCTTTACGGTAAGAGCGGTAAGAATGTGGAATTCTCTTCCACAAGCAGTGGTTTCAGCTGAGAGCATAGATAATTTCAAAAACTATTAGATAGGCACCTAAACGACCACAACATACAGGGATATACAATGCAATATGGAGATAAAAGCACACACACACAGGCTGGACTTGATGGACTTGTGTCTTTTATTCAACCTTACCAACTATATAACTGAAATAAATGTTGAAAGAAATATTACTGGGTGGTTGTTATGGATTCCCTCTATTTATTCCATATTCCTACAGTTAGCTAGTCTATTAAAGCTCTGATAATGTTACTGGTGATAGTACAGTGATATAAGGTTAGCTATGAAAATAAACACACTGCTTAACAAAACAACGTTTTATTTATTTCCCAAGAAAATAGGAAATACTAACATAAAAATACTAAAGGAAAATATTACAGGGCATATAACAAAAGAACATCAATGATACTTAATGTAAGGCTGTCCTCTAGATATTGACTCGTCAGCTGGGCTAAAAATTGCAAGAGAGAGCCATCAGGCTAAGAGAAGCAAGAGAGCGATTTCCTCTCAGTGAGCACTTTTAACCACTTCAGCCCTGGACCATTTGGCTGGCCAAAGACCAGAGCACTTTTTGCGATTCGGCACTGCGTCGCTTAAACTGACAATTGCGCGGTCGTGAGACGTGGCTCCCAAACAAAACTGACGTCCTTTTTTTCCCACAAATAGAGCTTTCTTTTGGTGATATTTGACCACCTCTGCGGTTTTTAGTTTTTACGCTATCAACCAAAAAAGCGACAATTTTGAAAAAATTCATTATTTTTTACTTTTTGCTATAATACATATCCCCAAAAAATATATAAAAAAAACTTTTTTTTTCCTCAGTTTAGGCCAATACATATTCTTCTACATATTTTTAGTAAAAAAAATCACAATAAGCATTTATTGATTGGTTTGCGCAAAAGTTATAGCGTCTACAATATAGGGAGTAGTTTTATGGCATTTTTATTAATTTTTTTTTACTAGTAATGGCAGCGATCAGCGATTTTTATCGTGACTGCGACATTATGGCTGACAGATAAAAGGGGATTTTGCGACCCACAATGGTATATTGCCTTAAATGTGGAAATCACCTAGCTGCCCGCACAGAACACGTTTCATATGCCGTGCAGTACAATGTATACAAAAGATACGCTGCGCTAATGTGAAAATATCAATCTGGAGATCATTAATGCATATGAGGGATACCGAAAATACCGCATAAGCGGCTTATCCAGCCACAGCAAGGCACAAAGGATATATATAAAAAAACAATGATTTTAAGGTGCAATGTGTAAATAATATACTAGATGTATACCATTAGAATGAGAGTAGCGATGACTAAACTACTAACTGTATATATAATGAATTAAAAATTATTTATATAATCTGAAATTTACAGTGTAAAAAATATATAAATATAGTATTTATATATTAATCTTAGTGCTTAGTGCTCAGAATTCCATGCTCAAGTGCCATACAGTGACCCCCCGGGGACAGCCGCTCACCTCAGAGCGTGTGACTCAGCTGTGAGACTGAGTCTAAACACGCATATGAGCCATTCCATGAGAGTTCTTTACGGTAAGAGCGGTAAGAATGTGGAATTCTCTTCCACAAGCAGTGGTTTCAGCTGAGAGCATAGATAATTTCAAAAACTATTAGATAGGCACCTAAACGACCACAACATACAGGGATATACAATGCAATATGGAGATAAAAGCACACACACACAGGCTGGACTTGATGGACTTGTGTCTTTTATTCAACCTTACCAACTATATAACTGAAATAAATGTTGAAAGAAATATTACTGGGTGGTTGTTATGGATTCCCTCTATTTATTCCATATTCCTACAGTTAGCTAGTCTATTAAAGCTCTGATAATGTTACTGGTGATAGTACAGTGATATAAGGTTAGCTATGAAAATAAACACACTGCTTAACAAAACAACGTTTTATTTATTTCCCAAGAAAATAGGAAATACTAACATAAAAATACTAAAGGAAAATATTACAGGGCATATAACAAAAGAACATCAATGATACTTAATGTAAGGCTGTCCTCTAGATATTGACTCGTCAGCTGGGCTAAAAATTGCAAGAGAGAGCCAACAGGCTAAGAGAAGCAAGAGAGCGATTTCCTCTCAGTGAGCACTTTTAACCACTTCAGCCCTGGACCATTTGGCTGGCCAAAGACCAGAGCACTTTTTGCGATTCGGCACTGCGTCGCTTAAACTGACAATTGCGCGGTCGTGAGACGTGGCTCCCAAACAAAACTGACGTCCTTTTTTTCCCACAAATAGAGCTTTCTTTTGGTGATATTTGACCACCTCTGCGGTTTTTAGTTTTTACGCTATCAACCAAAAAAGCGACAATTTTGAAAAAATTCATTATTTTTTACTTTTTGCTATAATACATATCCCCAAAAAATATATAAAAAAAACTTTTTTTTTCCTCAGTTTAGGCCAATACATATTCTTCTACATATTTTTAGTAAAAAAAATCACAATAAGCATTTATTGATTGGTTTGCGCAAAAGTTATAGCGTCTACAATATAGGGAGTAGTTTTATGGCATTTTTATTAATTTTTTTTTACTAGTAATGGCAGCGATCAGCGATTTTTATCGTGACTGCGACATTATGGCTGACAGATAAAAGGGGATTTTGCGACCCACAATGGTATATTGCCTTAAATGTGGAAATCACCTAGCTGCCCGCACAGAACACGTTTCATATGCCGTGCAGTACAATGTATACAAAAGATACGCTGCGCTAATGTGAAAATATCAATCTGGAGATCATTAATGCATATGAGGGATACCGAAAATACCGCATAAGCGGCTTATCCAGCCACAGCAAGGCACAAAGGATATATATAAAAAAACAAGTGATTTTAAGGTGCAATGTGTAAATAATATACTAGATGTATACCATTAGAATGAGAGTAGCGATGACTAAACTACTAACTGTATATATAATGAATTAAAAATTATTTATATAATCTGAAATTTACAGTGTAAAAAATATATAAATATAGTATTTATATATTAATCTTAGTGCTTAGTGCTCAGAATTCCATGCTCAAGTGCCATACAGTTACCCCCCGGGGACAGCCGCTCACCTCAGAGCGTGTGACTCAGCTGTGAGACTGAGTCTAAACACGCATATGAGCCATTCCATGGCTCAGTGATGGAATCCTGATACACAGTTTTCAGCAGCAACTCCACAGTTAGGAATAAAGGAAAAGAAAAACTGGATAGTGTGATATCGTTTATAAATGTTTATTGGAATAAAAGCTCCCCACATTAGGGTACTCACATTTGCAAGGTGCGTGAGTGCACCAATCTGAAAACAGTCTCCAAAGTTTGTCTCAAAGTTTGCCTGTCAGGAGGGATAAGCTGTGCATCGCATCTCAGTGGAGTGAAAGGCTCCGTGCTCCATCCTGGCCCCTCCCCTACGCGTGTTCCACACAGGGTCACGTGTCTTCATCAGGGCGGACACGTCAGACAATTTTGACAAATTTTTGGGACCATTCACATTTATACAGTGATCAGTGCGATTAAAAATGCACTGATTACTGTGTGAATGTGACTGGCAGTGAAGGGGTTAACACTAGGTGGCGCTGTAGGGGTTAAGTGTGTCCTAGGGAGTGATTCTAACGGTGGGAGGGCTACATGTGACGCATCACTGATCACCGCTCCCGATTACAGGGAGCTGTGATCAGTGACAGTGTCACTAGGCAGAATGGGGAAATGCTTGTTCACATTAGCATTTCCCCGTTCTTCCTCTCCGTGAGACGATTGGGACCCGCGATCCTACCTATGGAGCTTGCGGCGGCGTGCGCGCGATGGCACGGCAGAAAATTTAAAGGGACGTACAGGTACGCCATTCTGTCGCAGTATATCTACATGCGGCGGTCAGGAACCGGTTAAATTGCATTCAGACCCCTTCATACACCACACCCACTAGCCTCCTGTCCAATGGCATATTGCCAAGAGGCAGTCCTACTAATATATCATTTCTCTGTCCATCCTCTAGGAATCCTGCTGTATTGTCCTCTAGGGGCAGTATTCGTCCATGAATCATCGCTATGCGACCTGGGTCATCTTCAGTGATAGCTGGCCCTTTGATCTTATGCAGCCCAACTCATCAGCCATTGCTCTTTTTGAGACTTGTTAATCAAGCATTCCAATCTTTATCACACTAGTTGCTCTAGAGCCAAGCTTTTGTTCCCATACTCCTCTTTCCAGGGGCATGAATCGACACCCTGCTGGGTCAACTTTCAACTTCCAACTTAAGTCACCTGGTTGTATCAACTAGAAAGAAAACTCCAGAGATATGATATTAAACCATGTTGCTCTCCAACAGTAACTATGTAACTGTTCCAGATCAGTAGTACAACTCATATAAGAGCATCACAAACACATATTGCTGTCATAGACTTATAGGCTCACACATGAGCAGTCTGTTCCCATAACAATTCAGCAGTGAAATCAATATGAACATACAGTGTAACATATGAACAGGAATACACTTGGTCGCGGTGCCCAGTAGTCTTTCCTTGAATCATTAAAGCATCCTTATACAATGAGTAATTAGAACTTAGTACTTTCAGTCTGGTGATTTGAAGCATGAAAAGCTGTCTCAGTGTATAATGAGAACCTTGTCATCAAGGTTGAAAAACGGGGCGGGGGGAGGGGAAAGGGAGACCTGCAGGAAGAGACGTGTAGGTGTCAGTGATTTTCAGCTATTGATGCATAAGAATTTTCAACTGGAGCATGGAGTGCTGGGCATTAAATCAAGATATTGAGAGGACTGCTTGTAAGCCTTCCATGGCAGCCAGGTTTTCCTAATTGTGTCTTCACTGTTCTAAAGCTCAGCTGTCAGGCTCTCCATGGATCCAATTTCATTCAGCCTAGTGAACCAGTGATTTAAGGCTGGCGGAGAGGTTTGCTTCCATAGTTCAGGAATGCAGGCATGGGGCATCATTCTATAAGTGGACAGCCAATTAGTTTTTGTAACAGAGAGGCATTGCATTGAAATGTAATAAATAGACCAGGGGGCCTGTGCCAAGATCTACATAGGTTAATTGAAAGACTATATTTTTTACGCCCGTCTAGAACTGTACTAACAGGGGGCATTGCTAGAAAATATGCAGGCATGTGCCTGGTTCTTTATGGCATCTCCAACACATCTTGGAGACTTGGGGGTAAAATGTATTCAGTAGCACTAGGACCCTATACCACCAGGACAGTAGTTTGTATCCATGTACTTGAAAGCAGTTTTATGATCCGGGATTTGTGGTCCAGTCAAACAGCACTGACTATTTGTGCTTTTGTTAAGGGAAATTTGTAAGTCTGACTCCCATTTTCATTACACAAGCCATCAAAGGGGGTCAGTGGTCTAGTGCAGAGGCCTGGGTTTGGGATTGATTGCAGCTGATAGACTGACCATGGGCTCGGTGGAGGCTGTACTAAGGCACTAATGGCTTGTAGTGACATTCACCCCCACCTGGGTTTAGTAGTCTGGCCCTTCTCTGCCAGTCATTGAAACTGTCTTTTTCCAATACTCCGCAGAGTTAAGGTAGAAGGATAATGGGATAGCCCCTTTTGGTGGAAGGTTTGGTGAATAACTGCTATAGTGGTTCCGATGGAAGGGTGTCCTTTGAGAAATCAGAAATATTTGACTTGTACCCAAGGTAGAGCCCATAAGGCCACTGGGGAGGAGTGCTGTTCAATCTGTGCCCATAATTTTTACCATGATGAGGTGTACCACATCACAAACCTGGACAAGTGTAAGGCTTTGTAATGTAGAACCAGATCTGGGAGGCCAATTCCATCACTTGTTTTGGGGTCGATAAGAAGAGCAAGTCTCATCCAGGCTACTTTGTCTCCCCATATAACCTGGGGATGTGCAGAGAAAGAACAATTGGGGTATTTTGATAGGTAATGCTTGGATCAAGTAAAGATCTGTGGCAGCAACATCATTTTGTAAGCATTACATCAACCGAACCAGGTAAGAGTTAATCCCTGCCATTTTCAAAGATCTGTCAGCAGGAGGCTAAAATTTACCTCATATAAAGCAAGCCATAGATGATGCAATATTTTTTCCTGCAACCTCTTTCATGGTGGTGAGGCCTTTTAACAGTGCTTCATTCAGTCTCCAAATTGTGTTAGTCACTGAAAGTGACAGATCCAACTCTACGAGTATGGGCATGTGGTCTGAAAGAAGCATTGGGCCATTCAAAGTGGAACAGACCCTGGATTATTCCTTGTGGGAAGGGGGAAAAAATTGTCTAGACGAGAATACATCTGGTGGACAGAAGAAAATCATTAAAATGAATAAAACCCCAAATATCCACCAAATAGGAGTTAGAGTTCTGCTTTCATCCATCTCAGGTAGGTTTAGGTGGGATGAGCCCCTTGAAATGTCTAACAGGGGGGCATAAGCAAAGTTAAATCCCCGCCTAAGATCAGAACCCCTTCAGTATGTTCCAGAATAGGTGGGATGAGCTTTTTAACCACTTAAGGACCAAGCCTCTTTTTTACACTTGTTTACAAGTTAAAATCATTTTTGTCTTTTCAAATATTTTATTAGTAATTTACATGCAGATGTTACATAAAGCTCAATACATAGTAACGTATGAATAGTGAGCAATGCATATAACAACAAGGTAAAATAACATGAACATCAAGAAAACTAAATAATATAGAAGCGGGTACATTCTAATTCAAATAACATTCTGATTTAGTGTAACTAAATATGCAGATAGTTAAAGGGAGCTACGTCCCCAGTTTTATTATATTAACATATTGGCCATTCCCCAAGAACACTGGCGGGGAGGCCACCGAAATTATCACACATGACAGAGTACATTACCAGTATTTAGTAGTGAAGGGTAGGTTAGGATAGAAGAAAGAAAGAGAAAGAAAGTAGTAGTAAAGGGGGGGTCTAAGAAAAGGAGGTGTGGATAAGAGAAGTAGAGGGGCAAGAGAGACCGGTCAGTCCGCGCAGGTACAAGAACCAATACAATATCCTAAGGTGGTACTTAAACCCACCTAAAGTAGCAAGAGGTTTTCGTCAATATCTGTGGGCAAAAAATGCTCAACCCAAGTTTGCCAGGTTCTGGAGTGTTGAGGAATTTTATCAAGGATTTTCGCTTCAATTTTGCTATGCATCATTGCCTGGGTAATCCTATTCTTCATTTCGACTATGTTAAGGGTGGGTGTTTTCCAAGCCTTAGCAATCGTCTGCTTGGCTGCGGTAAATAATTGAAGGAGGAGACGGAGTTGTGTTCTAGTGTAATCTTGCGGGAAATTATTAAGGAGGGCTATTGCTGGGCTTGGAGCTAAGGTAACTTGGTGGAGGGTGGATGCCATCTGAAATACTGTTGCCCAGAAGAACTGTACCAAAGGGAATGTACACCAGATGTGTAATTGTGTTCCCCTGTCTCCACACCCTCTGAAACAGCTTGGAGAGGATTCGGATAAAAATTTAGCGATTCTAGCTGGGACTAGATACCAGCGCATTAACACTTTGTAGTTTGCTTCTGAAGCAACAACATTTTGGGATGAGTTTTTTGTATTAGACCATATGGTCTTCCAGTCATCTATTTCAAGATTAATATCTAAGTCCCTTAACCATCGCTGTGCATAGATGGGGAGACTTGGGGGTGGTAACGTAAGGTGGGAGTATAGACGAGAAATAGTACCTGAGGCATGCGGGTCTGAGTCGCACATATGCTCAATTTCAGCCCAGAGTTAGATTTTATAATAGTTTGAGCAAAATGTTTAATTTGGAGGTAGCGGAAGCATTCTCTGCCGGGGAGCTGTGCTTGTGCCTGGATATTTGGAAACGATTTTACAGAGTCTCCACTAATTAGATCACAAATGCGGGTCAGACCCGCCTGGACCCAGGCTTGGAAGGAGGCTGGCTCTGTGTGAGCTGGGTAAAACTGAGGGTGGCCTAAATAGGATAGAAGTGGGGAGTGCGGGGAGATTAACTTAAAGGGGGACTTCAGTCTATTCCATAGTTTAATCGTGTGCTGTGTTAATGGATTAGTTATGGGTCCTCGTGTTTTCGCAGGGAGCCATAGTAAATTAGTTACACTAATCGGGTGTAGGTCAATGGCTTCGAGGGCAACCCAAAGTGGTGCCTCAACTTTAGAGTGGTATAATATTGACTGGGCCAGTCGGGCTGCATGATAGTAATGCAAGAAGTTGGGAATGCCCAGGCCGCCATCGAGCTTGTTGCGGAGAAGAACTGGTCTCGCCACTCTGGGCCTAATAGGGCCCCAAATGTATTTGAAAACTTTGTTTTGTATGATCCTATGGTAATAGGGTGGGACTGTGATAGGGAGCACTCTATATAAGTACAGAAGTTTTGGCAACAGGGACATTTTCACAGCTGCAATACGCCCCAACCATGAGACACATAAAGGTAGCCAAGAATTAAGTAGAGAAGATAGCTGGGTGAGCATTGGGAGATAATTAGATTGGAACAGGTTGGATGGGTCTTTAGTCAATTTGATCCCTAAATAGGGAATAGATGAGGAGGACCAGTGGAAGGGAAAATTTTTACACAACATTTCAAGATCAGCCTGTGGCAGAGACACGTTGAGAGCTTTGGATTTGGATTGGTTGACTTCTAGTCCGGATATTTGAGAAAATTTATCTAAGGTGTTCATAAGGTTTGGTAATGTATTATGGGGTGATGTAATAAACATTAGTGCGTCGTCGGCAAAGAGACACAGTTTATGAGAGACTGATGCTACTTCCAAGCCCCGGATAACAGGGTTAGATCTAATCAGGGCTGCTAGAGGTTCAATTGTGAGTGCGAACGACAGAGGGGATAAGGGGCAGCCCTGTCTAGTTCCCCGTAGGATAGGGAAAGGTTCTGACTGAAATCCGGAATAATGTACATATGCTTGCGGGTGGTTATACAGGGCATTAATCCAGCTTAAAAAGTGTGGGCCGAAGCCCCAACGCTGAAGGATATAAAATAAATAAGGCCAGAAGACTGTGTCAAACGCCTTCTGTATGTCTAGGGAGAGGAGATGCACAGGGATTTTACGGGAGCGGGCCAGGTGTTGTAGGAGGATTACACGTCTGATGTCGCTTGTCGTTTGGGTATAAAACCAACCTGGTCCTTATGTATCAATCCTCCAATGATGGGATTGAGGCGTAGGGCCAGGATTTTGGCTAGGATCTTGATGTCCACGTTTAGAAGTGAAATTGGCCTGTAGTTGGACCATAGTGTACTGTCAGTGTTTGGTTTTGGGATCATTGAGATAAGCGCTGTCAACGTGTCTCTGCCAAAAGAGTGTTGTTTTAATATGGCATTAAAAGTATTGGTAAGAAGGGGAGATAGCTCTGTAGCAAATTTCTTATAATAAAGACTGGGAAGGCCATCAGGACCCGGGCGCTTATGAGGTTTGAGGGTTTTGATGGCTGCCAGAACTTCATCTGTTGTGATCGTACTTTCCATGATCTCTGGCTTCAGACAGGGTTGGAATAGGCAAATTTTGGAATAGCTTCTCCGCTTGGCGCCATGGAAATGCTGCTTTAGAATCATAAAGATTTGCTAGCTGTTTACGGAACTCCGAGAGCACCTTAACTGGATTGCTGGTGATTGTGTCTTTAGCCAGTCTGAGTCTAATGGGAATACGAGTACGGTCTGGTCTACGTAGACGTAAAGCCAGGTAGGTGTCTGGTTTATTTGCTTTGGTGTAGATTGTATGGTTAGACCTACGAATAGCCTTATCAGCCGTCTCAGCGAGAAGTAAATCTAATTCTAGTTTAATTTTTTCTAATGTTAATTTGTGCGCTTCGGTTGGGTTGGCTTGGAATAGAAGGAAACTATCGTGGTAGTCTGATTCCAATTGCCACAGTTTGAGTTTCTTATCTCTATTGAGGTGCGATGCCACTGAGATGCATGTGCCTCGTATCACGGGTTTGTGCGCTTCCCAGAGCAGAATGGGGGAGATGTCAGGGGTGGCATTGTGTGTAAGATAGTCTTTAAGGGCTATCTGGATATCCAGACAGTATGATTGATTGGTTAGTAGAGAGTCATTCATACACCATGACCTGTTAGTAGCTTGCGGAATTAAAGATGACACTGTAGTGATAACAGCACAGTGATCTGTCCATGTGACTGGTTGGATATGTGAGTGAAGGAGGAGTGGGGCAGATGCTATAGAAGTAAAAATATGGTCGATCCTGGAAAAAGATTTATGTGGATGCGAGTAGAATGTATAGTTTTTCTTAGTGGGGTTGAGTTCTCTCCATGTGTCTAGAAGGGAGGCCATTTGTATTAGTTTACGAAATTGTGTAGAGGGAGTATAGTGCTCTGGGGCATAGGGCGATTTATCTAAGTGTGGTTGCAATACTGAATTGGAATCACCGCACAGGAACAAGGTTCCCTTACAGTCTATTTTCACAACCTGTAATAAATGCGAAAAAAAGGGGTTCGGGTTTGTGTTGGGGCGTAATAGGAGACAAAGGTTGTAGTTACGTCCTGTAATAGTCCCACGAGAATTAGGTAGCGACCTTCGGGGTCTTTTATCTCAGTCAGGGGGGTAAATGGCATGGTGCGATGGAAAGCCACCAAAACTCCTCTATGCTTCGTGTTTGCTGAGGTAATAAATACCTGTGGGTATTTAGAACTAAAAAAGCTCGGGGTTTGGCGTGTAGAGAAATGAGTTTCCTGGAGGGCTACCACCTTAGCCTTTAGTGATGCAAACGTTTGAAACGCTTTCACTCGCTTGTGTGGTGAGTTTAGTCCCTTAACGTTTAGGGTGAGAATTTCAAGTGGGGCCATCATAGGGTGCATGAGGAGCCAATATCAGAGAACACTGGGCCCACGTGAGCCGACCGGTAAAAAGAAGGTGAAAAAGTAAAGGAATAGAAGAGGGGGAAGGGAGAAAGAAAGGAGTGGGAGAGCATAGGGTGTCGGGCAAAGTACTGAGTGATCCTCCTGATAAGGAGGCAATAGATCAGTAGTGCCCGACCAATGTGTGCACCGACTCTGCGACCAAAAATCCAGTCAGAGGGTGGGCGCACCGTGGAGAGGGTAAGCAGTGACTGCTCCCCGCCGCAAATGGGTATAATAAAGACAGTTTAAGGTATAAAAGAAATGCGAGTTTTTCCCCCCTGCTCCCCAACAACGTATATAACAGTAAAATATCAAAATAAAAAATAGGGGGGGGGGGGGGGAATGTAAGAACGCAAGGTACAATACATTCCAGTAACTGAAAAGCATGTGTATGAATTTTCAGTAAGTGCTATGCCCAAGAGGGATCAATATATTGGGATTAAAAGAGAGAAGGAGAAGGGAAGGAGGGGGAGGGGAGAGGAGGAAGGACATAAGGAGAGAGGGGGAGGGAAAAGGTGAAGACTGGGGGGAGGGGGGGAGGGGGGGAGTGAAAAGAGGGGGGATGGGAAGAGACAGGGGGGAGGGGGGGAAAGGAGGGATGGGTGAAATGGAAGGACATGGGGTGCATACTAAGAAATTATACCTAACAATAGCAACATATTAACTAAAGTGCAAAAGTTATATAACTGTTTCATTACCATTACTTGAACACGGAAGTGGCAAAGTAATGGGGTTAACCTGGCTCACTGTGCGTGGGCCCGGCCAAGCACCCATTAGGTATGTTCATTGCGCAATTGCGTTATCGAAATTAGTATGGCAATAGTATCAAATAAAAACATTAAAACGGTAAAATGATTGAACAAAACAACTGAACCTGAACAGGCCTCAAGTGGCCTGTGAGCCCTGAAGAGAAAGCAATTTCAGAACATAGAGTGACCATACTCGATGGTGGTCATCCAGCAGGTCTCGGTCGCAGGGAGGTCCTCTTAGAATGGTGTGAAGTCAATCACTGCAGATGCAACCGAGAACCTGTGTGTTCAATAAAAGGAGGAGATAAGAAAAGAAAGTCTGTTTCTTTGGCTTCAGCGTGGGGCTCGGGATTTCGGGCTAAGATAAGAATATTCAGATGATCTGGCTGGGGTTCCTTTCCGGATGGATGGTGGACCAGAGTTATTCCGTTTAGGGGTCGTGGTGTAAGGTTGAGAAGCAGATCTGGCTGGTGTGCGAGGAAGGGATGTATCTGAATGGTTGGTCTGGGGAGACAGGTGAAGCGATTCCAGCAGTCTTTGGAGCGATTCTGGAGTGGTGCAGGTATGCTGCTGCCCCTGGAAGGAGAATTGTAATGCAAATGGAAACCGCCACGTATACTTAAGCTGGTGCTGTAGTAGTATCTGCAATTGAGGTTTCATAGCGCGGCGTTTAGCAATAGTGAGGGGTGCTAAATCAGAGAACAATTGGTACGTGTGGCTCTGGAACTGAAGGGAGTTGTTATTGCGGGCGGCTGCTAGTAGCTGTTCTTTTGTGCGAAAAAAATGCAGCTTGATGATAATGTCCCTTGTTGGTCCGTCCGTCTGGCGCCTGGTGAGTGCTCTGTGGATTCTGTCGAACTCAAGGCGCTCAATAGGTATGGAGGGCGCCAGCTCTTGGAATAATGCTGTAGAGAATGATTGTAAGTCATCAATTGTCTCCGGTATACCTCTGAGGTGTAGATTAGACCTACGGGAGCGGTTTTCTGCGTCCTCGAGGCGAGATAGAAGCATGGAGTTTTCCTCTCGGAGGGCAATTTGCTCCTGTGCTTGTTCTTCAAGGGTTAACTCCATGTCGTCGACCCTTGTTTCAAGGTCTGCTGTGCGTTGGCCTATCTCACGAATTTCACGTGTCAGGCTATTGGTAATCTGGTCTGATGTTGCTTTAAGAGCCTTGTGAAGCATTGCTTCCATAAGTTTCATAAAGGCTGTTTGTGACATACCTGTATGTGGAATGGGAGGGGAACCGCCAAGGTTCTCCTGTATGTCAGTCTCTTCTTCACTGTCAGGCACATCAGAGCGAGCAGGAGAGGACGCTGAGAGTTCAGCCAGGGCCCGGGCCTTCGCCGCCATCTTAGAGGAAGCGCGGGCCAGCGCTTCTTTGATGGGTTTCTGCTTAGTTTTACCGCGATGTCCCGTTAGCACCATACCGGAAGAGGCACTGATGTGGGGAGATGCGATCCCTGTAAGAGAGGCTCCGAAATGCCGGTTCAGTAAGGCGCAAGAGTCCCGAATGTGCGGCGGGGAGTGCGGAGCTTTACAGAGAAGCGTCTGCCATGTAAAGCGGCGCGCATGCGCCCCCTAAAATCATTTTTTTTGCTAGAAAATTAGAACCCCCAAACATTATGTATATATATATATAATATAATTTTTTTTTTTTCTTCTAACACCCTAGAGAATAAAATGGCGGTTGTTGCAATACTTTCTGTCTTTCTGCTTTTTTTGGGAAAAAATACACTTCTTTAAATTAAAATATAAGACAACAGTAAAGTTAGCCCAATTTTTTATATTGTGAAAGATAATGTTACGCCAAGTAAATGGATACCCAACATGTCACGCTTCAAAGTTGCGCCCGCTCGTGGAATGGCGACAAACATTTACCCTTAAAAATCTCCATAGGCGATGTTTAAAAATTTCTACAGTTTTGAGTTACAGAAGAGGCCTAGGGCTAGAATTATTGTTCTTGCTCAAAAGATACCTCATGTGTGGTTTGAACACCGTTTTCATATGCGGGTGCTACTCACGTATGCCTTCGGTTCTGCGCGCGAGCTTGTCGGGCCGGGGCTCTTTAAAAAAACATTTTTTTTTTCTTACTTTACTTTTAGGTTTTTCTTTTTGTTTTGTTTTTTACTTTTTTTTGTTTTTTTTTAATTTTTGGGTCACTTTTATTACAAGGAATATAAACATCCCTTGTAATAAAAAAACATGACAGGACCTCTTAAATATGAGATCTGGGGTCAAAAAGACCTCAGATCTCATATTTACACTAAAATGCTTCCGCCCTCCCATGCCATGGAGCTGAGCAGGGGCCATCTTCCCTTGGCCTTGGAAATAGGAGGAAGACATATGTCACCGGATACAGTTGTGTTCAAAATAATAGTCCAAAATCACTAACCAGATCAATCACTGTTTTTGGTTTACCCACTTGCTGACCGGGCCATAGCCGAAAGACGGCTGCAGTGCGGTCGGCTAGTTCTGGGTGGACGTCCATGGACGTCATCCCAGAATCCTGCTCTCGCGCGCCCCCTGGGGTGCGCACCCGAGAACTTCCGTGACCGCCGGATCCAGAGGACCCGGCGCATCACGGATCACGGTAAACGGCCGCTGATCGCGGCCATTTACCATGTGATCGCTCCATCAAATGACGGAGCGATCACATGTAAACAGACCGGCGTCATGTCATGACGCTGGTTCCTCTCCTCCCCTCTCTGTACCGATCGGTACAGTGCGGGGGGAGAGGGGGAGGGATCAGATGGCAGCACCGCTGTGGGCTGCATGTGTAGTGCCCACAGCGGTGCTCAGTGACAATTGCAGTCACATCCATCCATCCCTTCATGCTCAGCCATCCCTGCAATATACCCTGCATTATACCCTGCACTACTCTGCAATACTCTGCAATATACCCGGCAATACTCTGCAATATACCCGGCAATACTCTGCAATACTCTGCAATATACCCTGCAATATACCCTGCAGTATACTATGCAATATACCTGGCAATACTCTGCAATATACCCAGCAATACTCTGCAATATACCCAGCAATACTCTGCAATATACCCTGCACTACTCCGCAATATACCCAGCAATACTCTGCAATATACCCAGCAATATACCCAGCAATACTCTGCATTATACCCTGCACTACTCTGCAATATACCCAGCAATACTCTGCATTATACCCTGCACTACTCTGCAATATACCCAGCAATACTCTGCAATATACCCAGCAATACTCTGCAATATACCCTGCACTACTCCGCAATACCCCGCAATACTCTGCAATACCCCGCAATACTCTGCAATACTCCGCAATTTTTAACCAGTTCCCGCCCACCGTCATATGACATCCTTGATTTTGAGCGGGGATATCTGAATGATGCCTGCAGCTACAAGTATCATTCAGATATCAGCTTTTTCAGCCAGCGATTCCCTACACCATAAGAATGATCATAGCGGCTGTTCCACTGCTTGATCGTTCTTATTGGAGGCGAGAGGGGACGCCCCCCCTTCCCGCCACCCTCCGGTGCTTCTACTGACTCACCGCTACGATCGAATCCAGGGTCGTTTTTTTTTTTTTATTTCAGGCTTTCCAGCCTAGAGGTGAGATGTGGGGTCTTATTGACCCCCATATCTCACTGTAAAGAGGACCTGTCATGCCATATTCCTATTACAAGGATGTTTACATTCCTTGTAATAGAAATAAAAGTGATCAAAAACTTTTTTGGGGGGAAAAAAGTGTCAAACTAAAATAAATAAAGTAAATTGAACAATTAAAAAAAAAAAATGTTTTAAAGCGCCCCTGTCCGTGTGCTCGCATGCAGAAGCGAACACAAACATAAGTCCCGCCCACATATGAAAACGGTGTTCAAACCACACATGTGAGGTATCACTGCGAACGTTGGAGTGAGAGCAATAATTTTGGCCCTAGACCTCCTCTGTAACTTAAAACGTGTAACCAGTAAAAAATGTTAAAGCGTCACCTATGGAGATTTTTAAGTAGCAAAGTTTGGCACCATTCCACGAGCGTGTGCAATTTTGAAGGGTGACATGTTCAGTATCTAGTTACTCGGCGTAACTTCATCTTTCACATTATGCAAAAACATTGGGCTAACTTTACTGTTTTGTTTTTTTTGCAGCATTCCATTTTTATTGAAAATTTTAAATTTACATAACAAAAAAAAAAGGAGAAAAAAAGAAAGAAAAGACAAGCATTAATCTCATCCAATGGGTGCCCAAAAAAACCCCAAAAAATCCACATATATATATATATATATATATATATATATATATATATATATATATATATATATATATATATACATAGATACATACATATACATACACATACACGTATATACATACATACATAAATATAAACATAAACACATACATATATTTATATATATAAATACCACATTACGATAATATATAAAACATAAAACAAAGATATACCAACACACTGAAGGGGTCTCTGAAAAGAGAAGAAAAAAAAAAAAAAAACATAAACAAACAGGGGAGAGAGACAACCCCTGATCATACTCCAGATCCGTGATGGCGGACCCCGGGACCCCAGACACTCCCCTACCCTCCCCACACTCAAGGGAGGCATGGCCCCAAAACATCCCCTGCACCAAGTTCTGCCACCACCGCCCAAGAGCATATATCCCTAAACCCTAATAGGGATATCCCTGCCTTATTTTCTTTCATCCAATTAGAAAAATAAAATATATAATTTCCTACTCCCTTTCTTCAACTCCCACAGTAATATTAGCTATAATCGCACAAAACACACACACAGACACAACACAGAAAAAATAAATGGAGAGAAAAAAAAAAAAAAAAAAAGAGACTGTAATGTTCTGATTAAATACACTACCCATAGTAGTTACTCAAACCAGGATCGCCTCACTCAAAACACCTCTCCACCAGTTTCATATCCTACCTCCAAACCACATACAGATTCCGTAGTTCAGGGGACTCCCTTAGCACTTTCCAAGGAAGCCAAGTTTGACGACATTGTTCGTACGTGTCCAATTCCTGTGATAGAAGAGTCTCCATCCTCTCAATATGGTCCATCTCTAGAATCCAATCAGTCAACGATGGAGCATGTGCTGACCGCCAGTGGCGCGGTATTACTGCCCTTGCAGCTGTCAACCAGTGTCTTAAAAGGCCTTTTTTAATGCTTTTGTACGAGCCAGGTAAGATGGATAACAAAGTAATTTGAGGTATGTTGGGAATAGTCACCCCAGTTGCACGGGTATGAAGCTGCAGTATCATGTCCCAAAAATTGTACCGAAGGACATTCCCACCAAATATGTAATAAAGAACCTTTGGCAGAATGACAGCGCCAACACAGGTCTGAAACATTTGGATATATCCGGTGAAGCAACAATATCATCTATACCACCGAGAGAGAAGCTTAAAATTAGTCTCGTGGGCCTTGATTGCTAACGACATACTATGTGTAAGAATAAATGCTTTTTCCCACTCCTCTGGCTTAATTTCAGCATTCAAGTCCATTTTCCACTTATTTGTGAACTCCGGGAGACATGTATGGAGTCTAAGAATAAGAACCCCATACACTGCAGACAGAATATGTTCTGGTGTATTTTGTTGCAACAGAAGAGACTCAAAGGTATCTGGCTCTCTATTAAACACATCTATAGAAGGAAAAGAAGAAAGAAAAGACGTTATTTGCCGATATTCCAACCAATGTTTAATTGATTGTTGCTGAGTAGGGATCAAATCTGAAAGCAATGGGAGATCTCCCTGATAAATAATTTGGGATATTCGACGATTTGACTCCTTACTCCATACCAGAAAATGTCTCCGTGTCATTGCCGGTAAGAACCCTGGGTTACCAAACAGGGGTGTCATTAATCCCACTTTAGGCGAAAGTCCTAATTGGGTTTGTAGTTTATCCCAGGTGCGCAATAAATGTGCTGTAAGAAAGGATACCGAGGAAGGTGGGCCCCGGGCAGAGATATCTAACCAGGGAAGCGCCTGGAGATCCAAGTGAGCAATTGACTGTTCTATGTGTACCCATTGTTTAAGATGGGAGTAATGGAACCAATTTACTAGTCTAGTTAACACTGCTGCAGCGTGGTAGTAATATAGGTCGGGTGCCCCTGCGCCCCCCTTTGTTTTGGGGAGAGATAAAATTCTCCTTTGCAATCTAGGTCTATTACATCCCCAGATAAACCTTGTAAAGGTAGATTGTAGAATGGTAAAAAAGGAACGGGGGACCGCTATAGGTATGGTTTGGAAAAGGTAGAGAAAGCGTGGTATTGTATCCATTTTTAATATATTGATCCTCCCAAACCATGAGTAATGGGCTCGCTCGTATTTCTTAATGTCCTGTATTGTACGCTGCATAAGAGGATAATAATTTTCCATATATAGCTTAGTAAGATCTTGTGGAATTTTTATGCCCAAGTATTGAAGTGTCGAAGTACAGATCTTGAATGAGAAATTATTCCCTAGAGCTTGAACTTGACGTGGTGATAGAGAGACATTAAGAATTTCTGATTTGGACAAATTTACTTTAAAATTGCTCAGAGCTCCAAAACGCTGAAATTCATACAGAATAGATGGCATGGAGACATGTGGGTTGGTGATAAAGAGTAGCAGATCGTCAGCAAATACTGCCAGCTTCACCTCCTGTCCGTCTAATGGTATGCCTGAGATACAAGAATTTTGTCTAAGAGCAGTTAACAAATGTTCCATTACTAAAACAAACAGGATGGGAGACAGCGGACATCCCTGATGTGTACCATTTTGAATAGGAAAGTTAGGGGATAATGATTGATTAATCCGTATTCTTGCTCTTGGCTTTGTACAGAGTGCCAAAATTTTTCTTAACAGAATTGGTCCTAATCCTATTTGAGTCAAAGTTTGTTCCAAAAACGGCCACCCAACACGGTCAAATGCCCTCTCAGCATCCACAGAGAGAAGGCAAGCTGGTATCTTTGCTGATTGGGTATATTCGATGAGTAAAAGGGATTTAAGTGTGTTATCGCGTGCTTCTCTCCCCTGTACAAACCCAACTTGGTCTGTATGTACCAAATTGGGAATATGGGATTGAAGACGTGAGGCAATTAGTTTGGCATATATCTTGATATCTACCCCAATTAAGGATATAGGACGATAACTAGAACACAAGTTTAAATCCTTATCAGGTTTAGGAAGTAGTGAGATGTGCGCTTCTAATGTCTGGGGTACAAACCCATTAATATCAGATATGCTATTAAACACTCGAAGCATAAATGGTGTAATAGAATCCTTGTAGGTCTTATAAAATTTAGATGTAAAACCATCGGGGCCGGGACTTTTACCTGATGGTGTATTCTTAATCACTTCCAGTAATTCCTCGAGTAAAAACGGGGAATCCAAAGAATTCCCACTATTTTCATCTAATATTGGTATAGCAGTTTCGGACACATATTCCTGTATACGATGGCCAAGAGAGTCTGAGTCGCAGGATGATGGGGGAGTTAGATTGTACAACGCTGTGAATTAATCACAGAATGCCTTTTGAAGAAGGATTGGATCTGAAGTAATTTCTCCAGATGGTAACGCAATGCTAGGTATAAAAGTTACTGGGGGTCGGGGATGCAAAGACCTTGAAAGTGATCTCCCAGCCTTGTCTCCAAACCGGTACTTTCCCAGGGCATATCTGTATTGACTTTTACAGTGGGAAACCTCCAAAGACTGCAGCAAAGATGATCGTACCAAAGATATATCAGCCAATAGCTCCGGAGTTGGGGTCTTTTTGTGTGAGATCTCCAACACCCGAAGTTTTGACAGGTCGTCCTGTATGGTTGCTGATCTTTCTTTTTTTAAAGCACAAAATGTTTTTTTTTCCCAAAAAAAGCGTTCGAAAAATTGCTGCGCAAATACCGTGCGAGAAAAAAATGTTGCAACAACCACCATTGTATTCTCTAGGGTCTTTGCTAAAAAAATATATATAATGTTTTGGGGTTCTATGTAATTTTCTAGCAAATAAATTATTATTTTTACATGTAGGAGAGAAATATAAGAATTGGCTTGGGTGCTCCAGAACGCCTGAAGGTGCTCCCTGCATGTTGGGCCTCTGTATGTGGCCACGCTGTGTAAAGGTCTCACACATGTGGTATCACCATACTCGGGAGTAGCAGAATGTGTTTTGGGGTGTAATTTGTTGTATGCATATGCTGTGTGTGAGAAATAACCTTCTAATATGACAATTTTGTGGAAAAAAAAAATTTAAAAAAAATCTTGATTTTGTAAAGAATTGTGGGAAAAGATGACAATTTAAAAAAAACTCACCATGCATCTTTTCAAATACCTTGGAATGTCTTCTTTCCAAATAGGGGTCATTTGGGGGGTATTTGTACTTTTCTGGCATGTTAGGGTCTCAAGAAATTAGATAGGCCGTCAGTACTTCAGGTGTGATCAATTTTCAGATATTGGCACCATGGCTTTTGGACTCTCTAACATTCACAAAGACCAAATAATATACACCAAGTTGTACTTATTTTTACCAAAGATATGTAGCAGTATAAATTTTGGCCAAAATTTACGAAGAAAAATTACTAATTTGCTAAATTTTATAACAGAAACAAAGAAAAATTCATTTTTTTACCATATTTTCAGTCTTTTTTCTTTTATAGCGCAAAAAATAAAAAACCCAACGGTGATTAAATACCACCAAAAGAAAGCTCTATTTGTGTGAAAAAAGGACAAAAATTTAATATGGGTACAGTGTTGTATGACTAAGTAATTGTCATTCAAAGTGTGAGAGCACCGAAAGCTGAAAATTGGTCTGGTTAGGAAGGGGGTTTAAGTGCCCAGTGGTCAAGTGGTAAATTATATTTCTAAATGGCAATAATGTATTAGTAGGTGTAGTAAAGTAATTGAAAACCAGCAGACCCAACTGTGTATTTGAATCATTAATTGAAAGGGGTTTGTTCAAAATAATAGCAGTGTGAAGGTCAATTTGTGAGGTCATTCAGTCTGTGAAAAAAACAGGTGTCAAACAGGTGGCCCTTATTTAAGGACAAAGACCGCAAATGCTGTACATGCTGGGTATAGTGCATTTCTCTCGGAAAATCTGAGTAAAATGAGTTGTTCCAGAAGAACAGCTTATTTTGATTAAAAAGTTGTTTGGAGAGGGGATAACATATAAAGAAGTGCAGAAATTGATAGGCTGCTCAGCTAAATTGATCTCAAAAGCTTTAAAATGGCAACCAAAACCAAAAAGACGTGTAAGAAAACCGAAAACTAACATTCAAATGGACTCAGCTCCAGGGTGATCAAAGAAGGTCTAAAGTTACCTGTGAGTACTGTATCAATTAGAAGACGCCTATGTGAAGCTAAGCTATCGACAAGAAGCCCCCGCAAAGTCCCATTGTTTAAAAAATGACATGTGCCCAAGTGGTTACAATTTGCCAAAGAACACATTGACTGGCCTAAAGAGAAATGGCACAACATTGTGGACTGATGAAAGCAAGATTGTTCTTTTTGGGTCTAGGGGCCGCAGACCGTTTGTCAGACGACTCCCAAACACTGAATTCAAGTCACAGTACACTGTGACGACAGTGAAGCATGGTGGCACAAGCACCATAATACGGGGATGTTTCTCATACTATGGCATTGGGCCTATTTGTCCCATACAAGGGATCGTGGGATCATTTGAATATATCAAAATACTTGAAGAGGTCATGTTGCCTTATGCCAAAGAGGAAATGCCCTTGAAATGGGGGTTTCAACAAGACAACTGCCCCAAACACACCAGTAAGCAAGCAGCATCTTGGTTCCAGATCAACAAGATTGATGTTATGGTGTGGCCAGCCCAATCCCCTCACCTTAATCCAATAGAAAACTTGTGGGGTGACATAAAAAATGCTGTTTCTGAGGTAAAACCAAGAAATGCAGAGGATTTGTGGAATTTAGTGCAATCGTCCTGGGCTGGAATACCTGTTCACAAGTGCCAGAAGTTGGTTGACTCCATGCAACACAGGTGTGAAGCAATTCTCAGAAACCATGATTATACAACTAAATATTAGCTCAGTGATTCCCAAGGAAGGTAAATCTTTAAGCATTTTTTATCATTTTATACAGTAAATGTTTGAGTTTGTAAAGAAAAATGCAGACACTATTTTTATATATTCCTTTTACTTCACGTTCTGTAAAGTAATAACACTTTTAAAAACATTTTTCTTTAGGTTTTGATTTGGAATAGACTATGCAGTGTTCCCAATGCATTTGCATGTATGTAAATTAAATCCTTATAATAGATTTTGAGTTTTACTCACTTTTTTAAACACACTGCTATTTTTAACACAACTGTAGGTACAATTGGACAGTTTTGGAACCTTCCCCAGTTAAAAACGGGTCTCCTGTAAAAAAAATCACCTGAATACAACACATCTTAGCCAAATCAATTTCTTCTCAGGTATATTAGGACCTCAAACATTATATGAGGTGAACTTGATTGAATTCCTTTCTGATAACATGGACTCTAAATCCACTTCCACTCCCATTCTTGGGGAAACTAGAAAGGGGAGAGAACAAAAAAGGAACAGGGGCTGAAGGAGCAATTTACAGTTTAGGGGTATTCTAGAATCGGTGGAAGGCCCTCAGTTGCAGCAGACAGTATGGGCGATCTGCAACACTCAATTGAGCAGACCGCCAGATGCGCTCATAGAGATGGAGTGGTGTCACAGGGCGCTTAGACCTAGAGGCCAAGCTACTGATACCCTAGAGTCACAGTATACAGGTTTGGTCAGCTTCAACCAGAAGGAGGACATATTGCGTCACACAAGCAATCAGGGGCAACTACAACATGCTGGCGCCCCATACAAATTTTTCAAGATTTATCTGCTATCACACTACAGCACAGAAGAGAACGCCGCACACTTCTCAACGTCTTAAGGGACATATTCTCTATGGCTGGAAGTTTCTCTTCTGCTTGACAGTGGGGAATCAAACTGCCTTCTTGCGCACACCAATGGAGCTGCCAGCTTTCTGTGATACCTTGGGCATCCCGCTGGAAGCTGTTTCAGAGTGGTATAGCTCATTTATGCAGCCAGATCCCTGGTTCCCCACTCAACAAGAGACAACCCCGTGCTCGCACCGCAATAGGCAGAGGCACTGCAGATCATCTTCCAACTCATCCCAGAGAGGTCCAGGTGTTATCACAGACTGTGGTCCTGGAACCTCACCCTCATCTATTCAACAGAAAACAGAGTCCTGACCAGCGGGCTTTATGAGTTGCTCTCTTTTTGGGTTTTAAGTCAACTCTTTGACAGGTTTGTAATAAATGGGGTGATTGGCGTTACCTAGAGATAATACGGTTACAACGTGAGTACGGGTATGTGTGTGTGGCCATACAGTAGTGTGCAACCTCTTAATACACAAAATAAAGATATATAATAAATAATGACTATACAGGATAGTGACACATCTAACTCAAAAATAGTAAAAATGTATATATAACCCGCTAAGCAATAGCATGCTACAAGTTCTCTGGTGATTTCCTAGTGCTTATGTGACCATATTGAGGAAAGAGAACCTTATAAATAATGAGCCACATTCATAAAAGTATCAGCTTATGTGTATCCAAGTATAAGTAGAAACTACAAGAAAAAAAACAATGTAGAAATATGGCCAGTAAAAAGCAAAAACAAAAAAATAAAAACCCTATATTATTATTATATATTATTAGGATATTAGCATATTATATGGACTATTATTTGCATGCTTACATATGAACTAAACAATAGATAAAACAGTGTAGCGCTGGACTATTGAGGATACGCATATAATAATATATGCGAAAGAGCCAAGACCCATATGTTTGATGATTAAATGTGAAATAAACTTATACCACCTAATCTGATACAATAACGTATCTATATGTGTGTATTGTGACACTAAAAATTAAATCAAGTGCGCCTATATATATCTAAAACGAAAATTAATAAACAAATACAAATATATTGAACTAAAATAAATCATGTAAATCAAACGTGACAATAAAAATTGGAATTACATCAACTTGTGGTAAGAGACTTTGTTCACTTATATATTATTAGTTGGTCCTTTGTGCTTGGTGATCACAATAGAAGTGAAAAAATTAAAGTGAATAATTAAAATAAAAGTCCCAATAAATAATGAACCAAAAGTCCCAAATCGTGATAATACTCCAACACAAATTCCGGTACAATATTCCACCGCAGCTGTTGCCCACCACCAAAGGAAGAGTTGGAGGCTTACCAGACAGCCTGCGACCACCCTTGTTCAGGGGGGTCAAAACAGGCTCTGTAGGGATGTAGAAATCCAGATGGTGTCCTCGCCCATGCTTTTCAGGTGTTCTCCAGGAGTTCCTATGGCCAGCCAAGGGGGGCTTCCAAACAGGGTGTAGCAAGAATTTGCCCACCGGATGCAATAGGGATTGAATCAAAAATTGCACCGGTGGGCAGAGTTACGGAATTATAGTGTGTCCGCTTATTGCGGTCTTATCTATCACGGCATTTTCACTTTTGTTGCAGTTTCTACTTATACTTGGATACACATAAGGTGATACTTTTATGAATGTGGCTCATTATTTAAAAGGTTCTCTTTCCTCAATTCGGTCACATAAGCACTAGGAAATCACCAGAGAACTTGTAGCATGCTATTGCTTAGCGGGTTATATATGCATGTTTACTATTTTTGAGTTAGATATGTCACTATCACGTATAGTCATCATTTATTATTTTTTATATATCTTTATTTTGTGTATTAAGAGGCGGAATACAAGTTTGCCATTGTTGTTGTCCACACGTTTGACTGTGTTGCTATTTCTCTAACTGTTGTAGGCCTATCTACTCTCTGCTCCCTAAGGGCACTTCCCTCCTACCTGGATTTAGGACACTTATGTTCTCAAGAGATGCTTGAACTATCATCACTCCACGGTCTTTAAGTCTCAGAACATGTGATGATTTGCTCATCATTATGTCCACACAGGCTCAAAAGTGTGTTAAAATATCTTGTGCTTCATTTAAGTATCCAGCAACACCTTGGTGCAACTCTTTACCGAACTATACCTGGGAACAATCACCAGCATGAACCAAGGTTATCAGGGGGAATGTATTTTCTCAATATGCTTTTCTTTTTCCATAATAATACGTTTGCTTCAAACTTGTGGTAACGTTGATACTTAACGTATATAAGACTGGGAATGGTACTAATACTGTTATACATGTGTACAGGTTCTGGGGTCCCGATATCTGACTTGTGTTATGCAGGAAACTAGAGGTTCAATGAATCAATGATTGCGAAAGTGGGTTTCCCTCATAGAACGGTGGTGCATTATAGTGATCCTAAGAGGAACACCTAGGCTTCTCTCACGGACTGATTTCAGTCCCACCTAAGCATTCTGTCAACAAAGGCCTCGGTGCCACCTACTTTGGATTTCTGTCCCCCTCCTTTGAGTGCTGGGGTCTTGAGTGGGTAGATTATTATATTTAACTCAGGGACTGTCCGTAGGACTAGTGGGTCCCTATCCTTTTGCTTGCTTCTCTCCAATTGAAGCATCCACATGGGTGGATCAAGCTAACAGTGTTCCACAGGTTTATGGTTAGCTCTGTATGCAAAATGTCATATACTAGAGTTGTGTTTCGGTGAACATTATTCTGGGCTGCTGGGGGGCATGCTTCTGCTGGGATGCAGGCCTTTAGGCCTCTAAATCTTGGTTCTTTAGCACATACTTTCCTTTTTGACGACATCCCTGGGAGGCATGTCTCACAGCAATCCAGACAGCTTGGTCTACTTTAAAGTCTGCTCCTTTAACTGTAGCACTAAATAATGGGGGGGTGGGTCCAAGACCGACACCTTTTTTTCCTTTTTTTTTTTAATTTTTTTTTTTTAGAAGGTTCCTCTCTGAAGAAGTTCTTCCTCATGTGAATGTTTTATTGCCTGAAAACCTCGATTTATTGTTTGGTATTTCTGTGTTAGACTTCTCTCCCATCTCAGAGTGGCAGGCTCCCCATTGAAAATATCCGGCTCACCCTCCATTTTCCACATATTACCCTAGCCCCTCCCAGTTAGGTGGGTTAGCAGGTCTGTTTCCACCTCCGGTAGTTGATTTGCGAGTTCCCCTTATTTAAGGTGAACCTTGTGTCTTTCATTCTTTTACTGCACTCTAGAATAAGCTCCAGCCCTATCCTTCCATTTTCTTCGTTTCTCCCGCCCCCCACTTTTTTTTCCCCCTTTCCCAACAAGCCCTCTCCAATCATACACTCCTCAGGTTGTCCAACTATAGGCATTCCCCAGATTGCTAACCCTATAACTTTGACCATGACGAATACTTCAATACACTCAGTTCCCCTCTCTCTTAAAGTATACTCTCAATGTTAAAGGCCTAAACATCCCTGAAAAACGCAGCAGCGTCCTTGCAGAAGCACCCGACATAGAGCCTTTTTCTCCAAGAAACACATTTTAAGTCAGGATCGGTCCCACACTTGTATAATGCTAGCTTTCCCATAGCTTACCATACCACTTGTTCTGATTCGAAGTCTAAGGGTGTTTCAATCCTGCTCTCCAAATCCTTGAACATTATGGACCAGCTTATTGACCCTGAGGGGAGATTTATATTCCTGAAGGGCAGGTTATTGAAAATATCAAATAAAAACAACACAGCCGTAATACAAATTGTAACCGTAAATTGGAGCTTGATATATGAAATCAAATACGTAAGTATGCTACTTGGCTATGCCTGCATACTTACGTATTTGATTTCATATATCAAGCTGCAATTTACGGTTACGATTTGTATTACGGCTGTGTTGTTTTTATTTGATATTTTCAATAAATTTATATTTTTATACTACTGGTGCTGTTGTTCACCTTAATAACAGACCCACTACCTCCCGGTAAAATCCTATAACCTTTTGAGAGAGCCGTGTCTCTTTCTCCACATTTTACTCATACCAGGGATTAGGAGGAATTGTCTGTTTCTGGAAACAGTCCAACTATACAGTGGGGACGGAAAGTATTCAGACCCCCTTAAATTTTTCACTCTTTGTTATATTGCCGCCATTTGCTAAAATCATTTAAGTTCATTTTTTGTCCTCATTAATGTACACACAGCACCCCATATTGACAGAAAAACGTGTAAATTCCTGTCTTTTACCCTGGAATTTTTTCGTGTGGCTACATGCAGAGCAATTTCTGCAAGGGTAAAAGCCCTTGCCTGAAAAAAAGGAATATGTTGCTTGTTGTGGAGGTTCAATGACTGACTTAACTACCATATTTCTAATCGTCGGTGCTTTCTTATATATAATATTTGGTTGTGCTGGTAGTATTTTGTTCAGATCTTTGTCATGTTGAAGAATATACCAATGTCGTTGAATTATTCGTAATACCTGTTCGTATTGTACACTGTAATCAAAGATGAGACTCGGTGCTTCTTGATGGGATATTTCTCTAGAATTCTTTTCCAGCATTTTGGTCCTGTCCATATTGTTTACCTCTTCTATTTGTTTTTGTATCCAAGTAGGTTCATATCCTTTCTATGTGAACCTGGATCCGATTAGTTCAGCCTGTTCTTTATAATCTTTTTCACTCCTGCAGTTTCTTTTGATCCGGACAAATTGTCCTTTAGGTATATTATATAGCCACGTTTTGTGGTGGCAGCTATCTATGGATAAGTAGCTGTTAGTATCTACTTGTTTAAAGAAAGTTTTGGTGACTAATTTGTCTTCTTCTAGACTAATTTTTAAATCCAGGAATTCTACTGTTTTTTCATTAATATTCCACGATAGCTGAATGTTCTTTTCATTTTGATTCAATTTTTCTAGGAACTGTTCTAGTGCTTCTCTTTTACCATTCCAAACTATAATCACATCGTCGATGTATCTTTTATATAGGGTGAGTTCTGGTGGGGTGTCTACATAAACAGATTGCTCCTCCCACTGGGCCATGAACGCGTTGGCCACGCTTGGTGCGAACTTAGCACCCATTGCTATGCCTATAGCTTGTTTATAGTAAGCTTGGTTATGCCAAAAATAGTTGCATTTTAGGCAGGTATCAATGCATTTAATAAGAAATTTTCTTTGTTTGCAAACAAGGTTGCTATATTTCCTGAGAAGCCACTTAGTCACTGAACATGCATCATGATGTTGTACTATGGTGTATAGCGAACTTACATCCGCCGTGGCTAATATTGTTCTTCCCTCTAAGACTGGTGTTGTAGTTAATAGTTGTAACACATGCTTTGTGTCTTGTAGATAGGCTGGTGTCTGTTGTACTGCTGGTTGTATAAATTCGTCCAGGTATTGTCCTACTCTGGACGTGAGGGAATCTATCCCATTTACGATGGGTCTACCCGATGGGTTTTCTCTAGACTTATGAATTTTAGGTACAGTGTAGATAACTGGTATCCTGCATGCCTCCAGGACTAGGTACTTTGATTCTTTCTTGTTGAGTATTTCTTTTTTCACTCCCAGTTGTATTAGATGTTCTAATTCTTTTTTATATTTATTAGTGGGACTCCCTAATAATTTAATGTACGTGTTCTCATCTTGTAATTGTCTCTCTAATTCATTGAGGTACTGTTCCTTTGATAGTATCACTGTTGCTCCTCCTTTGTCGGCCGGCCGGTTACAATATCGTTTCTTTCTTTTAGGGATTTAATACCTTTCCTAATGTGTATAGGATCTGAGACTTTTTTGACTTCCAGAGCTTCCAAGTCTTTAAGTACTAGTTTTTTTAAAACTTCGATATGGTGGTTATCCGAAACCTGTGGGTTGAAAGTAGAGTTGTTCCGTAGTGTGCTATGTCTTATTGTAGTGGGGATATTTCTCATTGTGTCAATCGTTTTATAAGGGTTTGATAAGTAATATTTCTTCACATTCACTTTTCTAATATACTTCAGTAATCCAATATATGTGTTGAACTTGTTTAGATTGTTGACCGGTGCATGTTTTAAGCCTTTATCGAGAACAGAGAGTTCTTCAGGTGAGATGGAACATCCACTCAGGTTTACCACATTGGTACCTACTTTTCTCTTTTGCGCTTGGATTCTCTTTCCCGCTCTCCTTCCTCTCTTCGTTCTGGGCTGCTTCTTCTTCTGTCCTCCTGTGATCTTCTCCTGGGTGAGGGGTAAGGATCCTGTGGATGTCTTCGTGGAGAGTATTCCCTTCTCTCTCTCTCTAAAAAATGTTGCTGTTGGTTGTATTCATGCTCATTGTAGTAGTCTCTGGAGTCATTTTGATATGGCTCTTGATAGTTTCTAATAGGTTCAAACCTATTCTGGGTGGGTACTGGATTTCTTACAGGTTCTCTGTATGTGTCTTGATTGTAGGGAGGTCTGTTATATTCTCTTTGGTTCCTTTCGTTTCTTTCATTGTATGGTCGCTTGTTAGATGGCTTCTTAAAAGGTTTTTTAAAAAATTTCTTCCATGGTTGTTTTGGGGTGCGTTGGTTATAGTTGTTGTAGTATCTTTGTTCTTGTTGAGGTGTTCTAGTTTCTTGTTGTGTCCTATTGTCATTATACACTTCTCTGTTATCCCATCTTGGGGGATTGGATGTATATGTCATTGTTGGATCTTGTATTCTTACTTCCCTCTCTGGTGTAGAATACGTTGAATTTGGTATAGCTGGATCTGTTATTTTCTGCCATTTGAAGACCTGTTCAGTTTTATAGTCTTCTATATCTCTATGGTATTTTTTCATCTTACGTTGTTGTACTTCAAGATCTTTATTAATTAGATCTTTGTTAAGTTGTGTGGCCAGTTTTTTGAGATCTGAAGATTCCTTATAGGGTTCTAGTTTTAGCTTGATCTCTTCTATTTGTTGTTCTAGAATTCTTGTTTTTTTGTATTTTCTTCCTAGCAAAAATTTTAAGCCTTCTATGCTTTTGCTATTAAAAAACTCGAACCACTCCTCCATTGACTCCTTATCTATCAATCCATCATTGGGTGGTAGTTCCCACCGAAGTCTTCTGGGTACAATGTTCTCTCTAATGTACTTCTCGAATGTGATGGTATCCCACCATAGAGAGATTTTTTTCTCCATATGGTGTCCCAGTTTCCTTACTAGACTTTCTAGGTCTGTGTTCCGTGTATTAGTTTGTGATTTAAAAATATCATCTAGATTGACATTCCTATTCTCCATGAACTGGAAAATGTCCATGTTTGCAGCAAGGGTAAGTGAGTGTGTGGTATCTAAGAAAATGTGGTGTTGTCCCTCGCGCTGTATTGAGTATACGGACTATGTCAATGCCGGAATAGAATGAAATAACTCAAAAATAACTCAATAATAAAATGGTGTGAATCGTGATGATGTCTCTATGGACTGCAGCAAAACCAAAAGTGCTCACATACACTCAACATAATAATACTAATAAAGTGATTTCGCGCTTCAAATCTATCACATAAAAACATAAACAATATATGCGCACTAATACATGCAGCTATAGTGCCTATATAAATTAGTGTGCTCAGTGAATCTGCACCAGCAGTGCAGAACATAAAAAGTACAAAGTGCTGACAAAGATTATCCAAAGTGCTGATGTGCATAAATAAATCAAAAGTTCATCATAATGTGTTCAATCCACTGGGATCAGTAATGGGAGGTGGAAGTGATGGTGATATTCTTAAAGTGGAGGGATCCGGTGAAACCGGGCTCTCTAAACTCTCACCTCAAAACAGGTGAACGTAAGCATCAAACAGGCTCTTTAAATAGATGTTGTATGATGTACTTCAGGTGGGACTTCTCTAATGACTTGATGGTCCTCCCGGTATATGGAACCTATCAAAAGATGAAGGGGGGGATTGCCCACCTGGGCTCCACCGATCCGGTGGAATATGTGGGAGAGGGAGAGAAAGAGGACTCTACCTTCTTGTCCATCCTTTTGATATTTCATGCTGTTTTTATTCATTTTAATGTAAGAGACCACCCTTTTACCTTAATAAACTCCGTTTATTTTAACAATACTACACTATTGGAGGCCTCTTTCTCTCCCTCTCCCACATATTCCACCGGATCGGTGGAGCCCAGGTGGGCAATCCCCCCTTCATCTTTTGATAGGTTCCATATACCGGGAGGACCATCAAGTCATTAGAGAAGTCCCACCTGAAGTACATCATACAACATCTATTTAAAGAGCCTGTTTGATGCTTACGTTCACCTGTTTTGAGGTGAGAGTTTAGAGAGCCCGGTTTCACCGGATCCCTCCACTTTAAGAATATCACCATCACTTCCACCTCCCATTACTGATCCCAGTGGATTGAACACATTATGATGAACTTTTGATTTATTTATGCACATCAGCACTTTGGATAATCTTTGTCAGCACTTTGTACTTTTTATGTTCTGCACTGCTGGTGCAGATTCACTGAGCACACTAATTTATATAGGCACTATAGCTGCATGTATTAGTGCGCATATATTGTTTATGTTTTTATGTGATAGATTTGAAGTGCGAAATCACTTTATTAGTATTATTATGTTGAGTGTATGTGAGCACTTTTGGTTTTGCTGCAGTCCATAGAGACATCATCACGATTCATACCATTTTATTATTGAGTTATTTTTGAGTTATTTCATTCTATTCCGGCATTGACATAGTCCGTATACTCAATACAGCGCAAGGGACAACACCACATTTTCTTAGATACCACACACTCACTTACTCTTGCTGCAAACATGGACATTTTCCAGTTCATGGAGAATAGGAATGTCAATCTAGATGATATTTTTAAATCACAAACTAATACACGGAACACAGACCTAGAAAGTCTAGTAAGGAAACTGGGACACCATATGGAGAAGAAAATCTCTCTATGGTGGGATACCATCACATTCGAGAAGTACATTAGAGAGAACATTGTACCCAGAAGACTTCGGTGGGAACTACCACCCAATGATGGATTGATAGATAAGGAGTCAATGGAGGAGTGGTTCGAGTTTTTTAATAGCAAAAGCATAGAAGGCTTAAAATTTTTGCTAGGAAGAAAATACAAAAAAACAAGAATTCTAGAACAACAAATAGAAGAGATCAAGCTAAAACTAGAACCCTATAAGGAATCTTCAGATCTCAAAAAACTGGCCACACAACTTAACAAAGATCTAATTAATAAAGATCTTGAAGTACAACAACGTATGATGAAAAAATACCATAGAGATATAGAAGACTATAAAACTGAACAGGTCTTCAAATGGCAGAAAAAAACAGATCCAGCTATACCAAATTCAACGTATTCTACACCAGAGAGGGAAGTAAGAATACAAGATCCAACAATGACATATACATCCAATCCCCCAAGATGGGATAACAGAGAAGTGTATAATGACAATAGGACACAACAAGAAACTAGAACACCTCAACAAGCACAAAGATACTACAACAACTATAACCAACGCACCCCAAAACAACCATGGAAGAAATTTTTTAAAAAACCTTTTAAGAAGCCATCTAACAAGCAACCATACAATGAAAGAAACGAAAGGAACCAAAGAGAATATAACAGACCTCCCTACAATCAAGACACATACAGAGAACCTGTAAGAAATCCAGTACCCACCCACAATAGGTTTGAACCTATTAGAAACTATCAAGAGCCATATCAAAATGAATCCAGAGACTACTACAATGAGCATGAATACAAACAACAGCAACATTTTTTAGAGAGAGAGAGAGAGAAGGGAATACTCTCCACGAAGACATCCACAGGATCCTTACCCCTCACCCAGAAGAAGATCACAGGAGGACAGAAGAAGAAGCAGTCCAGAACGAAGAGAGGAAGGAGAGCGGGAAAGAGAATCCAAGCGCAAAAGAGAAAAGTAGGTACCAATGTGGTAAACCTGAGTGGATGTTCCATCTCACCTGAAGAACTCTCTGTTCTCGATAAAGGCTTAAAACATGCATCGGTCAACAATCTAAACAAATTCAACACATATATTGGATTACTGAAGTATATTAGAAAAGTGAATGTGAAGAAATATTACTTATCAAACCCTTATAAAACGATTGACACAATGAGAAATATCCCCACTACAATAAGACATAGCACACTACGGAACAACTCTACTTTCAACCCACAGGTTTCGGATAACCACCATATCGAAGTTTTAAAAAAAATAGTACTTAAAGATTTGGAAGCTCTGGAAGTCAAAAAAGTCTCAGATCTTATACACATTAGGAAAGGTATTAAATCCCTAAAAGAAAGAAACGATATTGTAATCTGGCCGGCTGACAAAGGAGGAGCAACAGTGATACTATCAAAGGAACAGTACCTCAATGAATTAGAGAGACAATTACAAGATGAGAACACGTACATTAAATTATTAGGGAATCCCACTAATAAATATAAAAAAGAATTAGAAGATCTAATACAAGTGGGAGTGAAAAAAGAAATACTCAACAAGAAAGAATCATAGTACCTAGTCCCGGAGGCATGCAGGATACCAGTTATCTACACTGTACCTAAAATTCATAAGTCTAGAGAAAACCCACCGGGTAGACCCATCGTAAACGGGATAGATTCCCTCACGTCCAGGGTAGGACAATACCTGGACGAATTTATACAACCAGCAGTACAACAGACACCAGCCTATCTACAAGACACAAAGCATGTGTTACAACTATTAACTACAACACCAGTCTTAGAGGGAAGAACAATATTAGCCACGGCGGACTAAGTGGCTTCTCAGGAAATATAGCAACCTTGTTTGCAAACAAAGAAAATTTCTTATTAAATGCCTTGATACCTGCCTAAAATGCAACTATTTTTGGCATAACCAAGCTTACTATAAACAAGCTATAGGCATAGCAATGGGTGCTAAGTTCGCACCAAGCGTGGCCAACGCGTTCATGGCCCAGTGGGAGGAGCAATCTGTTTATGTAGACACCCCACCAGAACTCACCCTATATAAAAGATACATCGACGATGTGATTATAGTTTGGAATGGTAAAAGAGAAGCACTAGAACAGTTTCTAGAAAAATTGAATCAAAATGAAAAGAACATTCAGCTATCGTGGAATATTAATGAAAAAACAGTAGAATTCCTGGATTTAAAAATTAGTCTAGAAGAAGACAAATTAGTCACCAAAACTTTCTTTAAACAAGTAGATACTAACAGCTACTTATGCATAGATAGCTGCCACCACAAAACGTGGCTATATAATATACCTAAAGGACAATTTGTCCGGATCAAAAGAAACTGCACGAGTGAAAAAGATTATAAAGAACAGGCTGAACTAATCGGATCCAGGTTCACAGAGAAAGGATATGAACCTACTTGGATACAAAAACAAATAGAAGAGGTAAACAATATGGACAGGACCAAAATGCTGGAAAAGAATTCTAGAGAAATATCCCATCAAGAAGCACCGAGTCTCATCTTTGATTACAGTGTACAATACAAACAGGTATCATGAATAATTCAACGACATTGGTATATTCTTCAAAATGACAAAGATCTGAACAAAATACTACCATCACAACCAAATATTATATATAAGAAAGCACCGACCATTAGAAATATGGTAGTTAAATCAGTCATTGAACCTCCACAACAAGCAACATATTCCTTTTTTTCAGGCAAGGGCTTTTACCCTTGCAGAAATTGCTTTGCATGTAGCCACGCGAAAAAATTCCAGGGTAAAAGACAGGAATTTACATGCACCACAACACAGGAGACACACAAAATTAAAGATTTTGTAAGTTGTCATACAGAGGGGGTAGTTTATGTTCTCCAGTGCAGTTGTCAACTACAATATGTAGGACGAACTAAAAGAGCCCTCAAAGTAAGGATTAAGGAACACATCCAAAATATTTTAAAAGTTAACCCCAAACACAATGTATCAAAACATTTTGCGATAGCACATAACCGAGATCCTTCACAACTTCAATTTTGGGGTATTGAGAAATACAAAGGCTCATGGAAAGGCAGCCATAAAATCAGAAGTATAAGCCAAAGGGAGTCATACTGGATACACACTCTACGTACACTAATACCTAGAGGAATGAACGTAGAGTTTGATCTTAATTGTTTTTTAAATAATTTTTAAACAATTCTTAATTATCATGATCATTTTAATAATCAGATTCTATTCCTTCAATAATCATTGTATGTGTACAATTTTCATTTAATTTACCCCTTTTTTATATGCTAAGGTGTAGTTATTAGTATATTTTAAAGAGATATTTATTTAAACCAGAACTCTGAGATATCTCTATTTTATTTTATTTTATTTTTAATAACATGGTTGTAACAAGAATGACATTTAGGACATAGTTATATATTTGTGAAAATCATGACATGAATGTAGAGACATCTCCTTGGGGACTCAGGTTACGACCGATGCCCCCAGCCACAACTCACTTTCGCATAACACAAAATAAGAACATTGCGTACAGTAACATGGCGGATGACAACACAAACAACCACTCAAAAATGGCCGCCACTTATATGGACCTATTGGCATATAAGCGAACACACGATGGGATAAACATCAGGCACCACAAGAAAATGGCTGACATTTAACATCTATTTTTCCTAAATTGCTCATATAGTAATGGAACAGTATTGTAAGTTATGCACATCTTCTCCCGATTTAATTAGATCGATTCTTATTACACCTCAAAAAGCGTAAGCATTGCTATAGCTCGCATATATCAGCGCGCCACATTTAGCTTGATCCTCTTAAACATGGCCGCTATTCCGCACAAATTGCCACCTGCAAGATGGCCGAGACAACAAAAATACACTTAACCACAACAAAAATGGCCGCTACAGCACTTCCGGTACCACAATATAAATGACATCCCTCTCGGGCCAATCCGGTTCCCCAGATGAAGTCACGAGCGGTGACGTAACGCGTAGGGCGTGGCAGAGAGCAGACGTAACCGGAAGTCAGTAAGGAGGCGCCTCAGACGCCGCTCTTGTCCATCCTTTTGATATTTCATGCTGTTTTTATTCATTTTAATGTAAGAGACCACCCTTTTACCTTAATAAACTCTGTTTATTTTAACAATACTACACTATTGGAGGCCTCTTTCTCTCCCTCTCCCACATATTCCACCGGATCGGTGGAGCCCAGGTGGGCAATCCCCCCTTCATCTTTTGATAGGTTCCCTATACTGGGAGGACCATTAAGTCATTAGAGAAGTCCCACCTGAAGTACATCATACAACATCTATTTAAAGAGCCTGTTTGATGCTTACGTTCACCTGATTTGAGGTGAGAGTTTAGAGAGCCCGGTTTCACCGGATCCCTCCACTTTAAGAATATCACCATCACTTCCACCTCCCATTACTGATCCCAGTGGATTGAACACATTATGATGAACTTTTGATTTATTTATGCACATCAGCACTTTGGATAATCTTTGTCAGCACTTTGTACTTTTTATGTTCTGCACTGCTGGTGCAGATTCACTGAGCACACTAATTTATATAGGCACTATAGCTGCATGTATTAGTGCGCATATATTGTTTATGTTTTTATGTGATAGATTTGAAGCGCGAAATCACTTTATTAGTATTATTATGTTGAGTGTATGTGAGCACTTTTGGTTTTGCTGCAGTCCATAGAAACATCATCACGATTCACACCATTTTATTATTGAGTTATTTTTGAGTTATTTCATTCTATTCCAGCATTGACATAGTCCGTATACTCAATACAGCGCAAGGGACAACACCACACCATGCTTCACTGTTGGGACTGTATTGGACAGGTGATGAGCAGTGCCTGGTTTTCTCCACACATACCGTTTAGAATTAAGGCCAAAAAGTTCTATCTTGGTCTCATCAGACCAAAGATTCTTATTTCTCACCATCTTGGAGTCCTTCAGGTGTTTTTTTTAGCAAACTCCATGCAGGCTTTAATGTGTCTTGCACTGAGGAGAGGCTTCCGTCGGGCCACTCTGCCATAAAGCCCCAACTGGTGCAGGGCTGCAGTGATGGTTGACTTTTTACAACTTTCTCCCATCTCCCGACTGCATCTCTGGAGCTCAGCCACAGTGATCTTTGGGTTCTTCTTTACCTCTCTCACCAAGGCTCTTCTCCCCTGATAGCTCAGTTTGGCCGGACGGCAGCTCTAGGAATGGTTCTGGTCGTCCCAAATGTCTTCCATTTAAGGATTATGGAGGCCACTGTGCTCTTAGGAACCTTAAATGCAGCAGAATTTTTTTTTTTTGTAACCTTGGCCAGATCTGTGCCTTGCCACAATTCTGTCTCTGAGCTCTTCAGGCAGTTTCTTTTGACCTCATGATTCTCTTTTGCTATGACATGCACTGTGAGCTGTAAGGTCTTATATAGACAGGTGTGTGGCTTTCCTAATCAAGTCCAATCAGTATAATCAAACACAGCTGGACTCAAATGAAGGTGTAGAACCATCTCAAGGATGATCGGAAGAAATGGACAGCACCTGAGTTAAATATGAGTGTCACAGCAAAAGGTCTGAATCAGGGCCGGTACAAGGGGTGGGCGGAAGGGGCTGTTGCCCTGGAGCGGGACCATTTACTGGAGGAAGGGGGCGCAGTACAGTGCACTCCTACACCCGGCACAAGTCTGAGACCAGTCCCGCCCTGCCCCTCACTTCTCACAAGTGAGAGAACGCCTGTCAGCTCCTGCAGTGATTTCTTCCCTCCTCCCTCTCCTAGGTGACTCCAATGTTAATGTGAGTAGCGCTCGCACAGCCAGGCCGCCCATCTGCTCCCCCAATTGAAGTGCAGACCGGGTCTCCTGCTTGTCATAATGACTGCAGCAGACCCGGCTCCTGAAGCCAGCGAGCAGCGTTCCCGACCCCCAGCCCGCCCCTGTTTGTATGCTCAGAAAGCTAAAACTCACAGCAAGGAAATGCAGGATGATCTGTGCAGTCACATGCCAATTCTTATCCAATCATGCTACTCCAGCCCCTCCCCTTTTCCCTTCCGCCAGATTTGGACAACTTTAGGCAGCAGTTTCAGAGGAGGAGGAAGTGGCTAAATAACCCCTCTGCTCCTCTGAGCCACAGTGAGTTTTGTTTTCCTTTGCTTCAGGAATAGAAAGCAGCAGCCTGGACAGTGATAGGGAGAGGGACAGCAGCATGGATAGTGATAGGGAGCGGGGCAGCAGCATGGATAGTGATAGGGAGAGGGGCAGCAGCATAGACAGTGATAGGGAGAGGGACAGCAGCATGGATAGTGATAGGGAGAGGGGCAGCAGCATAGACAGTGATAGGGAGAGGGGCAGCAGCATGGACAGTGATAGGGAGAGGGACAGCAGCATGGATAGTGATAGGGACAGGGGCAGCAGCATGGATAGTGATAGGGAGAGGGGCAGCAGCATGGACAGTGATAGGGAGAGGGGCAGCAGCATGGATAGCGATAGGGAGAGGGGCAGCAGCATGGATAGTGATAGGGAGAGGGTCAGCAGCATGGACAGTGATAGGTAGAGGGGCAGCAGCATGGACAGTGATAGGGAGAGGGGCAGCAGCATGGACAGTGATAGGGAGAGGGGCAGCAGCATGGACAGTGATATGGAGAGGGTCAGCAGCATGGACAGGGATAGGAAGAGGGGCAGCAGCATGGATAGGGAGGGGGGCAGCAGCATGGATAGGGAGGGGGGCAGCAGCATGGATAGGGAGAGGGGCAGCAGCATGGATAGGGAGAGGGGCAACAGCATGGATAGTGATAGGGAGAGGGGCAACAGCATGGACAGTGATAGGGAGAGGGGCAGCAGCATGGACAGTGATAGGGAGAGGGGCAGCAGCATGGACAGTGATAGAGAGAGGGGCAGCAGCATGGACAGTGATAGGGAGAGGGGCAGCAGCATGGACAGTGATAGGGAGAGGGGCAGCAGCATTGACAGTGATAGGGAGAGGGGCAGCATCATTGACAGTGATAGGGAGAGGGGCAGCAGCATGGATAGTGATAGGAAGAGGGGCAGCAGCATGGATAGTGATTGGGAGAGGGACAGCAGCATGGATAGTGATTGGGAGAGGGACAGCAGCATGGATAGTGATTGGGAGAGGGACAGCAGCATGGATAGTGATAGGGAGAGGGGCAGCAGCATGGATAGGGAGAGGGACAGCAGCATGGATAGTGATAGGGAGAGGGGCAGCAGCATGGACAGTGATGGGGAGAGGGGCAGCAGCATGGACAGTGATAGGGAGAGGGGCAGCAGTATGGACAGTGATAGGGAGAGGGGCAGCAGCATGGACAGTGATAGGGAGAGGGTCAGCAGCATGGACAGTGATAGGGAGAGGGACAGCAGCATGGATAGTGATAGGGAGAGGGACAGCAGCATGGTAGGTTGGTTGTTTAGTGCAGGCAGCAGAGAGAAAGGGGAACAGGATCCGAGGAAGACATGCTCTTACAGTCTGTTCATGTTTGTTCATCCTGACACCAGGCTGTGAAAGATCTTCATCAGAGGGACAGAACACAGACTTGCATTCCTTTAAACCAGCAGAAATCCTGTTTCTTACATTAGATCTCTACCTGGGAGAAAAGAATGCAGGGTCTGTGTGTTCTGTCTCTCTGCTTCACCTTAAAGCCTTAGGGCTCATTCACACTCATTTTGCTTTCTGAATCCACATGCAGATCACTCTTTAGAAAGCATTAGACACCCACAGCCACTGCCTTTATGCAGCTACGGGAGTAGCAGTGTGTGTGTGTGTGTGGGGGGGGGGTAAAAACTTTGTAAACTTGGTAAAAACTTGGCTCAACTGCAGGATTTAACAGCCCCCCTCACCACTTGTGTTAATGAGTCCTAACATTGCTGGTGGGGTTCCACAATAATACCACATTACTCTCAACTTTTGTGTATATATATATATATATATATATATATATATATATATATATGTGTGTGTATATATATATATATATATATGTATGTGTGTGTGTGTGTATATATATATATATATATATATATATATATATATATATATATATATATATATATATATATATACACACACATACACTTATTTAGTTTATTTTCGGTGGTATGATTATATACATATATATATATATATATATATGGTCTGACCTTGTAGAATGCAGTTGAATAATAAACAAAGAACTCTTATATCAACAATAACAACTAAGACTAATCCTCACTTGCCACGCTTAGGATCGATTCTTGCTCTCCTATTCCCTGCTCTAGTAAATTCAGAGAACATTGGTTAGATTATTGGTATTTATCCAAACTTCCCACTTGCGTTTGAAGGTGTCTCTATTACCATAAATAATGGCATATGAGTGTTCGTAAGTACAATGCACATTTACCCTAGAGACAACCTCTGCTAGAGTAGGAGCCACATCTTTTCCATTGACACAGTATAGTCAGTCTGGCAGCTATTAATATATGTATAACTACTGTTCTATAGTTGTTTGTAAAACTGTCCATAGATAGTCCTAATGGTGCCATTGCTGGTGAGGGGCGGGTAATGATCCCTGTAATTGACAAGATCAATTTGAAAATAGATTTCCAAAAGCTGGTTACTGATCTACAATACCAAAGTATGTGTAATAGGTTCCCAAGTTTCCCACAGTTACATCAGCAATCTGGGGAGTGTTCTTTATAAATTTTAGATAATCGGACTGGCGTCAGGTACCACCTATAAATAATTTTATAAACATTTTCCCAGCGAGACACACAATGAGAAGCGCCTAGGTTATATTTAATTGCTTGATTCCATTCTTGCTCTGAATATGATCTACTTAGTTCTTGCAATAAAGAATAAAGAAGGTATATGCCTCTTTTTTGAGAAGTGTCTGTATGATAATAATCCCATATGCATTTATCCAAAGATACGGTACCAGAAGTTAGCGTATGATTAAAATGTTGGATCTGGTACATCTTAAACCTATCTCTGCACTTGATTTTTTTCTGGAATTTCTTTTAGAGTGGTATATCCAAATTCTAACCATGTTTTAACCAAGAGATCTGGAATTAAGAACTCAAAATATTGGAGTGGTATATCATATAGAGGTATATAAGTGTGTGCATTGCTCCTTTCTAGAAGACCTTTCCAAACTGTGAGAGATGCGGAGATAGAAGGGTGGTCTGGTATATGGATTGGTTTATTAGTGGCTGATGCTATCAATAATGCTTGTAGGTTAGTACTATTTACCATAGCTTGCGCTAATAAGACCCATTGCTTTACTGTAGACGGATCAAACCATGCTTTTAGCTGGTCTAGAAATGTCGCCCTATAGTAATCTTTAAGTACTTGAGCTCCCATGCCTCCATTAGATCTGTGTTTTACAAGAGTAGAGAAGGAAATTCTTGCTCTAGTTCCTTTCCAAATAAAAGATCTAAGAGAGGCATCAAGCTTGTTAAAAAAAGATCTGATAAGGGAATTGGCATCGTCCTAAAAAGGTAGAGGATTTTTGGTAAAATAACCATTTTAAAAGTTGCGATCCGTCCTAACCAACGGACTTCACATTTGCCCAATTGCGAAAGTTCAGAGTGTAGTAGTTTATTATAGTTTGCATCGTATAGACTACTGGATTTAGCAGTTGAATCCCTAGATATTGTATTTTATCATTATCCCAATTGCAAGGAAATAGTGATTTCATTTTGGTACAAATTTTGTGATTAAGTTTAATTGCCAGAACCTAGCATTTAGATGCATTCATTTTATAGTAGAAAATAGCACCAAAGGCCTCAATTGTTTTGCATACTGTGGGCAAGGAGGATTCCGGCTCTGAAAATGTCAAAATTACATTGTCTGCAAATAAGCCAATCTTATGGCATTTACTAGCTACTGGAATGCCTTTTATAGATGGAGCATCCCTGATGGCAGCCGCAAAAGGTTCCAACGTGAAAATCGGGAGATAAGGGGCATCCCTGTCATTTTTTTTAATCAGAAAAAAATATTTTATTGTTGTCAGAATAACATAACATACACAAATGTTTGGGTTACAGGCAGCTCAAACATAAACTATACAAAAGGTATTACAAGTTTTCAGTAGAGAACATATGCCCCCAACCCTGTGCCATATATTGTCAAGTATACCACCAGTACTGTAAAGGATAGCTGACAACAGAAAAACAAAAACAGAAGATAACAAATGACTATCAACCCAGAGAGCGATACAGCGGCGTGTGCACTCTTCTTTACCACGAGCAGAGCAGATGTTTCACGTGCACATTCCTCACAATGCAGCAATCTTCCGATTTATACTTTCACTATGTCACCAGTAATCTATTAAGTACCAGCTGTGGGGTAGTAACCCTCGGGGACCCCAGCCACTCCTGCCATATTTTCGTAAATTTGTTTGGCACCTTCCTATGCTGATATGTGTGTTTCTCCCTAATGAGTATCCTAATAACCACCTGTATCCATTGCTGAGATGTTGGCGCATGAGGGGAGATCCAATATCTCGCAATTGGATTCCTGGCTAAGTATAGCAACCTCAGTATGGCTATGTAGGTATGAGGTGAGTTTTTTTCTCCCTCCAGTCCGCCCAGTAGGCAGGTGACTGGAGCCAAGTGCAGCTGCGTATTATAGATAAGATTAATGATGGCCAGCACTGACTGCCAATATTGGACCAGTTTGGGACACCTCCACAACATATGGATTAGTTATGCCTTGATGTACCTGACATTTTGGGCAAAAAGCAGAGTCCAGTCTACCCCATTTGTGTAACTGCAGTGGCACCCTATATGAGTGATGTAAAATGAACAAATGTGTTAACTTTTGGGCAGCTGATACAGAGACCAGCAGGCCTGCTGTTAGTATTTGGTCCCATCTTTCCCCATCTATTGGGCCTATATCAGCTTCCCATTTTTCTCGACAGGACAGTATATCAGGCGCTTGGATATGGGTGAGCAAATTAGCGTAAGTGTGGGAGATAATTCCCTTCCTGTCAGTAGTAGCAAATAAAGTTTTGAGGAAATGCGAGTCATCCAGTCTCAAGGTCGAACCTCTACCCTGCGCTCTAATAGCATGTCACAATTGTAAAAACATAAAGTATCCACCACTCAAAGAGGGGTACTCTCCCCGTAGCTAGTCAAAAGACTTCAGCGACATCCCGTTATACAATTGTACAAGGTATTTGATCCAGCCTCCTTCCATGCGATCTGATTGAGAAGTTTATTTAGTTCTGGGTAGGAGTGATTATTCCAGATGGGAGTGGACTCCAGAAAGCCCCCCAGGCCCAGTCTAGTCTTCACTTCAGCCCAAAGTTTCAAAACCAGCTTTACTGTGGGACAATGAGGTGTCAGAGCTGGGAGTGTGCGGAATGAGGAGTCAGAGCTGTGACAGTGTGGAATAGTCCACCATCAAGGGGATCAACAATGTCCTGGAGGGGTCCAACATATTTAGTAGATCCAAGCCAATGAGATGTTGCAACTGGGCAGCTAAAAAGTAAGTAAGGGCATGTGGTACTGCTAGTCCCCCCGATCTTTAGGGTACTGAAGAGTGGTGAGTTTAACCCTAGCCACTCCATTTTTCCACAGCAATGCTCTGTATAGCAAGTCCACCCATTGAAACCAGTAGCGTGGTATCCACACAGGGGCATTATGGAGGATATAGAGTAGCTGGGGAGCCCAGACCATCTTAATTAGGTTTGCCCTACCTGTCATTGAAAGGGGCAATTTGCACCAGCTGCTCAGCTTGTGCTGGAATTTCGCCAAGATGGACTTAAGGTTTAATCCTAGGTAATCATTTACATTGGCAGTCACCATGATACCGAAATATTTGAAGGATTGTACAATTTCTACCTGCGCTGCCACTGCAGGTACTGGTCATGGCAAGGGGTCTAGCAATAAAAGAGAATACTTTTGCCAGTTTATAGCAAATCCAGATAACTGCACAAACTGTTCAATAAGATGCATAATTGTTTGCAAATAGCCAGCTGTGTCCCTCAGATATATCAGGGTGTCGTCAGCATAGAGGGGAGCTTAACCTCGGCATCCCTGTTTAGTACCATTCGTACTATTAAAGGCATCGGAGAGTACAGAGGAGGTAAACATTTGTGATGAAGGTTTCGTGTATAACACTAAAATAGCTGAGAAAATAGGGCAGTTGAATCCAAATGTGTTTAAAGTAGCTTGAAAATACCCCCAATGTACCCTATCGAAAGCCTTTTCTGCGTCCAAGGCTAGGAAGGCAGTGGGAAGTTTGCGACTTTCAGCTAAGCGGAATAAGTTTATAATTCTGCGGGTGCCATTAGGTGCCTGGCAACCTTTCACAAATCTCACTTGGTCAGGGGCTATTAATGTTGGTGTTACTTCGGCTATTCTATTGGCGATAACTAGGGTTGCACCGATACTGGTATCGGTGCCAATACTAGGCATTTTTGCGAGTATCGGTACTTGCGAAAATGCTCCGATACCCTAATACGATACTGGAAGTGACGTGAACTGGACACATCAGTCGCAGCCTGTCAGCTACATCTGTACTAGGATTGGGGCTTTTTAATAGCTTGTCTCTCTGAGTGCAGTGACAAGGGAGATGCTGGCATCCCAGCTAGTACGGTCAGGGGTAGGAGGGGGGACTCGGAAAGTAGGCTGCACTTTCTCTGACCTGACCATGATGCCTGGATGCCGAGGCCCCCAGATGATCTGGCTGCAGCGCTTGCCAGAGGGGGATGTCTGTGCAAGAGCCGGCCAGGTACTTTACATTAGTACAACGAATGGTAAGGCATGTGCACGATGTAGCTTTTAAGGGAGGGGTGGAAAAGATGAAGGCAGTAGAGGAGGTGTGAGCACGAGTCAGAGCTGAGGAGGGGTGGATGGGGGATCAGAATGCAGTGGAAAGGAGTGGTGGAGGAGAACTGAACCCTGCACTCTGTATGTTCTGTTCCTGAACCCTGCACTCTGCATGTAATATGCCCTGCACTCTGTATGTAATGGACCCTAAACCCTGCACTCTGCATGTTCTGTTCCTGAACCCTGCACTCTGCATGTTCTGTGCCTGAACCCTGCACTCTGCATGTAATGTGCCTGAACCCTGCACTCTGCATGTAATGTGCCCTGCACTCTGTATGTAATGGACCCTAAACCCTGCACTCTGCATGCAATGTGCCCTGCACTCTGTATGTAATGGACCCTAAATCCTGCACTCTGCATGTTCTGTTCCTGAACCCTGCACTCTGCATGTAATGTGCCCTGCACTCTGCATGTAATGGACCCTAAACCCTGCACTCTGCATGTTCTGTTCCTGAACCCTGCACTCTGCATGTTCTGTTCCTGAACCCTGCACTCTGCTTGTAATGTGCCTGAACCCTGCACTCTGCTTGTAATGTGCCTGAACCCTGCACTCTGCATGTAATGTGCCCTGCACTCTGTATGTAATGGACCCTAAACCCTGCACTCTGCATGTTCTGTTCCTAAACCCTGCACTCTGCATGTTATGTTCCTAAACCCTGCACTCTGCATGTATTGTGCCCTAAACCTTGCACTCTGTATGTTATGTTCCTGAACCCTGCATATAATGTACCTGAACCCTGAACCCTGCACTCTGCATGTAATGTAATGTGCCTAAACCCTGCACGTAATGTGCCTGAACCCTGCACTCTGCACATAATGTGCCTGAACCCTGCACTCTGCACGTAATGTGCCTGAACCCTGAACTCTGCACGTAATGTGCCTGAACCCTGCACTCTGCACGTAATGTGCCTGAACCCTGCACGTAATGTGCCTGAACCCTGCACTCTGCACGTAATGTGCCTGAACCCTGCACTCTGCACGTAATGTGCCTGAACCCTGCACTCTGCACGTAATGTGCCTGAATCCTGCCCTCCTAACCCCCTGTACTGTGCCCTCCCTGTGTTGCATCCTCATTCCCTCCACCAGCTGTCACCTCTACCCCCATGTCTCCCAATGACCCTCCCATCCCAACCATCTTTCCCATAGCAATCCCAACTCTTCCACCCCACAATCCCTATTTCACCCCACCCTCAACTACCCTGCCCTCACTAACCCCTCTAATCTCCCCCTGCCCTCACCCCAACCTCACCCAACTCCCTAACCACCCCTCGCTCCCAAACCCCCCCCCCCCCCCACCTACACTTCCTAGGCAATAGGTATTGGTAATTGGTATCGGTGAGTACTTGAAAAAAAGTATCGGTACTCGTACTCGGTGTTAAAAAAGTGGTATTGGTGAATCCCTAGCGATAACTTTTGCGTATACATTGAGGTCTGTATTAAGAAGGGATATTGGCCTAAAGTTCTGTGGAATAGTAGGTTCCTAACCTGGTTTAGGCAGCGTAACAATTAAGGCCTTGAGCATTTCTGTGGGTAATGAACCAAAGGATGCCGCTGTGTTGAAGACTTCTGATAAATGGGGAACTAGGGTTTCAGAAAAGGTTTGGTAATATTCTGCCGATAGACCATCGGGCCCTGGGGATTTGTTTAATGCCATCTTTTTGATGACCTTGTTTTCCTCAGTGGAGATCAGAGCATTGAGACTTTCTGACATTGTGGGAGTAAGAGCAGGCAGGTTAACATTATCTAAAAGTTTTGTGATGGTTTCCGTAGAGGGTTGGGGAATATTTGGGTCAGAAATTAAATTATAAAGATTACTATAGTAGTCTTTAAATTAGTTTGCTACGCCTTTAGAGTGACAAAGCTTTGTGCCTGTTTTAGGGTCAATTAGAAGGGCTATTTTTGTTTTTGTATGTTTTGCGTTGACTTGTTGGGCCAGTATTTTCCCTGCCTTATCCCCAAAAGAATAATGGGAAGCTTTCAAGTGTTTAAAGCATTGCTCGTGGTCGTGTACTAGTTGTTTAAGTTCCATTCTACATTTCTGTAATTCTTCTATGGATTGGGTTATGGATTGTTTGTTTTGTGTTTCCAGCTGGTTAATTTTAGTTGGGAGGGATTGAGTCGCCTGCATCCTCTGTGTCTTTTCCCTTGACGCAATTTGCAACAGTAGACATCTGATATAGGCCTTGTGAGCATACCAAGTATTAGAGGCCAAGGATTCACCTGTGATATTAAAGTGGAAAAATTCCTCTAATTGTGTCCGGACTTTTTCTCGTGAGTAATATGATTAAAGATACCTGTGTTATTTTGCCAAAGAATTGCTGGGGCCACATTGTATTGCTCCTCAAGTTCAATTGTTATGGGAGCGTGGTCCGACCATGTGTTAATGCCTACAGTATATTTGCTACTTTGATCTTAGAGGGATGACAGATCTGTGAGTATTAGATCTATTATAGAATAAGATCTATGTGTGCTGGAATAGAATGGGAAATCTTTTTTGTCTGGTTGGTGACATCTCCAGACATCATATAAGGATTTGCTATGTATGGTAGATTGCAGAGTTGATTTATGGCTAGATTTGGAGGAAGAGCAGTCTAATTTAGTATCAATCACCGAGTTGATGTCTCCTAGTAGGAGGAGGCTTCCTTTACTTATAGACTTAACCTTTTTAAGAAGTTTTCTCAAAAAAGTTACTTGTCCTTGATTGGGAGCATACACAGATACAATAGCATATACGACATCGTTCAAGGTACAGGCTAGAATAATATACTGTCCTTTAGGATCTTCCATATCTGCTAATTTTGCAGCCATCTTTTGTATATCACTCTGTTGATCTTTATATGCATTAACCAGGTTATTATGGGCAGAGAAGGCATCCTCCATTTTATGTTCTGTATGTGACATTCTTTGTTGCAGATCATGCACAGAGGCATTGATAGGTTTCAACATATTTATCATATCAATACGTAAGGAATATCTCAGATATATCAGCATCTCCTTCATGTTTGTCATTGGCACTGGCTGGGAAGAGAAGGGGAACTGTTCTAGAGGTGTCTGGGTGGAATGCTCTGCAGCACTCTTCTCCATGTCTTCCAGCCCTTTTCTTGCAGGTCTCACTTTGCTTTTTTAAATTTAGCTGGGCTGCGGGTGGATGGACTGTCAGGGGGAGAAAGGTCAGTGTCTCCTGCTCTGGTGCGACTAATCATTGTAAATACCGAGGTGGAGGAGCTGCTGGAGTTAGAAGAATTTTCTTCTTGGGCCGCATGGCCAGGCCGATGCCATCTTGGTATACCCGTCCACCCGTAAGTAAGAAGAAATCGGTCAATTTCTGCAGGACCAAGCGCTGTGAGTTCCGTTCTCGGCTAGCGCCCGATGTAGCACCCTCCAGGGAAGCCATAGCTGGTAGCAGAGTGTACCTCTATCACTGGGGTCTGTAGCTTGACAGTTGGCTTGGACTAATAGCTCAGCTAACAGGCAGCTGTCTCTCACGCCGGCCTGGACATGCCCCCCAGAAACGCGCTAACTTTTATTGGAAGAACTATTCAAAAGAGTGCGTCACTGTAATGTCTTGTCTCAAAGACCTGTTCTATGAACAGGGAAACAAACCTGGTATACTACTGGCCAGGGCTACTCAGCAACGTAAGATTGCTTCCACGGTTCACCATATTGTAGACACTTCGGGAAAGACCCAGTCTAAAAATGAAGACAATGCTCACCAGCTCCAGTGCTTTTACAGTAACTTATATAATCTCCAGTCCAGTGAACTCGGATCACCTACTAAGCGTTCTGACCTAATTCGATACTTCCGCTATAGTTTTTCTGCTTTATCGGTAGCTGACTCCCAGGTTTATACGGGAGCTGACTCCCAGGCGCTGGAGCCTCCTTTGTCATCAGAGAAATTTGTGGCAGCACTCAAAGCCACGAAACCAGGCAAGAGCTCAGAACCAGACGGCTTCACTGCCCTTTATTATAAGAGCTTTTCAGATTGTCTAGCACCAAGCTTTCTTAAAGCATTGATTTAGCTTCTTACCAATCCCTGCAGATCAGATAGGCTACTGGAAGCTTACATTTCGGTTATCCCCAAGGAAGGGAAAGACAAAACTAATGTCGCTAGCCATCGTCCAATCTCCCTTCTTAATGTGGATGTTAAGCTCTTAGCCAAAATCTTGGCAACCGTTTATCCTACTGCGTGCCTGCCTGGGTTGGCCTAGACTGAGTGGGGTTTGTCCCTGGAAGAGAGGCCAGAGACAACACAATCAAAGCTTTGAACTTACATCATTGGCTTATTTACACCCAACAGGAGGGCTTCTTTCTGGCAATGGATGCAGAGAAGGCATTTGACAGAGTGGCCTGGGACTATATGGACGCAGTTCTGAGCTCACCAGGGCTTAGACCCCGTATGCAGGCCTTTATCCTGTCACTATACGCTAAACCTAGAGCTAAAGTCAAAGTTAATGGTCACCTGTCTGATGCCTTTTCCATCCATAACGAAACCAGGCAGGAATGCCCTCTCTCTCCCCTGCTCTAAATCCTTAAGCTTGAACCCCTCCTCCGCTGTATTGGGGTTAACCCAGATATTAAGGGCATACGAGTACGTGAATTCAAGATTGCGGCTTTTGCAGATGATGATCTCCCTTTTCTCTCCTCTCCGCTAACATCTTTACCCAAAGTCCTTGAACACTTCAAACTCCAATCAAATTTAAAAATCAATTATTCCAAATCATTTGCATTGAATGTTTCCTTACCCCCAGAACTGGCTAACCAATGCCAACGTAACTTCCCCTTTCGGTGGAAAGTGGATTCCATTATGTACCTGGGTATCCAGCTCCCTGCTGATCTCTCAGAGCTTTACAGTAGAAACTTTTTGGCCGATCTGCAAAGTATATGGCAGGATATCCAGAGGTGGGACAAATCCACCATCTCCTGGTTTTGGCGATCATCCATTCTTAAGATGACAATTTTCCCACGTCTGCTGTATAAAATTCAAGCACTAACAATACGCTTGCCACTCTCCTTTTTTGGGCTGTACAAGTCCATATGTAGGACCTTCCTTTGGTGCAATAAACCTGCACAGATAAGCTGGATGAAGTAGGTGCTGCCTAAAGCCTGTGGAGGACTCGACCTCCCCGATTTACAACGTTATTACTGGGTGGTTCATCTAGCGTGAATCGTTGACTGGAAAATACATATCCGATGTAAAGGCTGGGTAACCCTAGAAAACCTGATCTCAAATTATATTTTATACTATGTCCCTTGGCTTATCAGGGAACATGTGCCTCCATCCGTTTTGACTCATCACCTTATCAGACCCACTCTTCACGCATTTAATAGGATTTTTTCCACACACTCAGTCTCTAAATTATGCCCCACCACCACAGTCAAGGACAACCCGGATTTTCCCCCGGGCTTATCCGGGGCCTTTGTGAAGACAGAATGGCCATACACGGAGATGCTGGCCAAACACTTCGCAGAGGCAGTTTCATGTGGCAAACCGAACTTGCGGAGCTTTCCAATATGGGCTAGTTTCTGTTTTGGTCCCATGTCAAATTGAAACACTTCTTAGATGACTCATCCTGCAGAGACGGCTTTAAAATACCTTAAAAGCAGTACTATAAATCGGTTGCGATGCATATGATCAATGCTGCTAGGATGTGCGTACCAGTTCACTGGCGGTCCACATTGCTACCTTCAATGGCCGAATGGTTCCATCAAATTAACCATATTGTGGAGATGGAGGAGCTGATCTATATCTCCTTAGATAAGATTTCAAAACTCACTGATACATGAGAAGCCTGGATTACCTTTAGAAACTCCAACGTATACCAGGAGCTCACACAAGACGCAACCAAATTTTGTATAGGGACCATATAACCCCAGATCCTGAGGGTCAACCCTGAGTCACGCTAATTATGGCATTCACCTTAATGTTCTGATCATTGAATGATGGAGAGGGCAGTTGGTGATGGTCTACACCCCCTTTCTTTTATCTACAGTATTTGTGTCCTTTCCTCAGCCTACCCCTTTTTTTTTTTTTTTTTTTACTGCCACGGTCCGCTATGGATAGATGGGGTTTGAATTATCTAAGTTACCTGTTGTTGTACTATCAAATGTGACTCCTGGTGTATCACCTTCGCTGTGTGCTGTTTATACTTAACAGGTTCCGGTAAGGATTTCTAAACAGAATGTCTTTATTTTATTTTTTATTTCTTTGTTTTTGTTTCTTTTCCCTGTTTAAGCCATGCTGTTGTTACCATTCATATGACTATGTAGGGTTCATGGAACCCCTTTTTTCCTTTTGTATTATTTGCAAAAAGACAAACAAAAAATAAACTTAATTGTTTATGCAAAAAATGAAAAAAAAAGGGGGGGGGGATTACACTGAAGAGGAAACTTTGGGAAACAAGTATGCTAGTTCTGCTCAACGCCTAAGAATTATGTTCATTCCTTAGCTAACCTAATAGGACTGGTAGGGTCCTATCTGGGTGTGCAAAAAAAAACTGTTATAGCTGTGCACACCAGTGGCCAATCCGAGGAATTACTGACCTCATAATACTAATACACAACAAGATAACCAGGATAGGTTTACGGATTTCAGGAGAAATAAAAGCAATCATCCCTTTATCAACGGTCATGTTAACATGCTATTTTCAGCATATCAACTGAGGCAGGCGAGAGGGGGGCGATGTCTATACATGTATCAATGGTAACATGCAAACACAAAGGTAAAAAGTGAAATTACATCCCTTGGTGTCAGTCACAAGGTCTAGCCATATTCCATGGCCATTGGCAGTCAAACCCTCCCAAAAAAAGGTGTGTGGGGAGGAAAAACAACTGCAATGAGTCTTGTGATTCCACATATGTTGCCCTTTTAGAGGCATAACCCATCAGATCTGTGGTTCACACCCCTTAACCACTTGACCTCCAGAAGATTTCCCCTCCCCTTCCTGACCAGGCCATTTTTTGTGTTACTTTAACTGACAATTATGTGGTCTTGCGACGCTGTACCCAAATACAATTATTATTTTTTACTTTCTGCTATAAAAAAATAGAAAAACAATCACATTTCTTCATCAGTTTAGGCCAATATGTATTCTGCTACATATTTTTGGTAAAAAAAATCCCAATAAGCGTATATTGATTGATTGCAAAACAGTTATATGGGATAACTATGGGATATTTTTATTCATTACTAGTAATGGTAATGGTGGTGATTAGTGACTTATTGCGGCGATCAATTTGCACACTGACACTTTTGACACTTTTTGGGGACTACTAACATTAATACAGTGAGCAGTGCTGAAAAATATGCACCGTCCCTGTCCTAATGACACTGGCTGGGGAAGGGGTTAACATCAGGGGTGATCAAAGGCTTAAATGTGTTCCTAGCCAGTGCTTGTGTACTGTGGGAGAGATGCTTTTACTAAGAGAAGGCATAGATCCGTGTCCCTGCTTTGCGGGAACACAGGATCAGTGCCTTCCCTATTGACAGAATGGTGATCTGCTTTGTTTATATAGACAGATCGCCATTCTGCCTGTGTACTAAACAATCAGCGGGTGCCGGCGCACATTGAGTCCGCAGTAACCGCCGCTGGGCTCCTGATGTGTGTGATCACAGTGGGAGCAAGCCCCTGGTGCCGCCCATGCACGTGCCCTACCCAGAAGAGCCGGCACACACCTGTCGCCCTGTAGCAGTAAAGCTGCTATAGTGCAGTCAGCAAGCGGAAAGACCAGTAGGCCACTGTCGACAGTGGTAAAGTCCAAGACTGCATGCTCTCGGGACAGGAATTAGGGCTCTGTTCTAGAGCTGTACACTTTGCAACAAGCTCTAAATTGCTGACTGTCAAAGGCTCATGGCAGCAGACACAAGATATGGGATGTAGAGAAAAATAAACTTCTTACGTTCTAAAAAGGCGAATTCATGAAAATACAGCTATAATAAAATGGCGCAACCTGCCTAATCCTGAGGTAACTTGAGACAATGGGCAATCGCAGCACTCACAAAATTTAAAGTTCTAAATCCACCGGTCGTGGTGGCTGTCAGGAGGTAGAGAAACCCTGCAGTTTGACCCTGATAGCGTGAGGCAGAGGAAGAATATTGGCTGGCTAATCTTGATTGTCATCAGGCCGTTCTAGCCAGTCAGGTACCAGGACAGGTGCAGAGTCCAGGAACTGAAACAGTTCTGGCACCTGAGATGGGTATGCAGAGTGAAAGATCTGTTTTGCCTATGGTTTAAAAGATGGTATCCCCATCTGTAGGTTGCCCCAGCCATGCTGATAACTTCCAACAAGTGCCGCATATGCAAATTGTGGCAAAAAAGATCTGGCAGGATCGTGTCTGTGCACAGTTGAAGTCTAGAAACCCCTTCTGTAAGGCTGTGCACATTATTCCTTCCTTAATGTTATAAAAGTGGACCCAGCAAAGCGCATCCTGTGGTGTAGATGAGCAGGACCCAATGCACATTGTCTAGCTTGAGATCAGCCTCTGGAGGTTTATCCAAAATGGTGTTTGAATGTCTGGACTAAGGATTTAAGGTCCATTCCAGCTGTGGCTTCTGGAAGTTCCTTGATTCGTGTGCTGTTTCTCCGGCTCCGGTTTCCTGTGTCTTTCAGGCGGAGGAATTTGGAGTTAAAGTGGTGGTGGAATGAGACATAGGATTCTTCCAGTGCAGTTAGGCGTGAGTTTATAGTGTAATTTACCCCCTCCAGAGTAATCACCCTGGTGTCCAGGTTAGAGACCCCCTGTTTGACTTTGATTTACCTATTTCTTTCTGTAAATCTTCCTAAATTCTTAGGGCCACTGATTCCAGGTCCAGCCGCATTGGAGAAGGGTATCCATGTCTTGCCTGGTTGGCAGGGCACAGAGGATCACTTCCTGTAGCCCAGGATTGTGTCACAGCATTATGTGAATATTTGTAGACAGAGGGAGAAGACTCCCTGGTAAGCCACGGGGTAGGTATTGGAAACAGGGCTACCTGTTGACTTTCCACTCTCTTCAGGGAGCAGACTCTGCCCCTGTTGTAATATAGTGTGGTGGGGGAGGTACGTGTGAATACTCGCTGTATGAAGGCTGTCGGCTGTGTCCCCGGTGTCTTCTGCCCCTGATCATGTGCATGTCGGCTGTGGTTCAGCAGTAAAAGCCCTGAGGTATGCCCATGAGTTGCAGAGCTCCAGAGTTCAGTTGCTGTTTTCCTTCTAGGTCCAGACACTACATCTGGTGGCTGTACCCCTATGCCTGCACAAGAGCTTGGTTTGGCATATTGTTCTGAGGACGTAGGATGTCTTCTGGATTTATACTTGGTATTGAAAGATTCTTCTATCAAGCAGCTGCTGGCAGGTTTGTGTCAACCCATATAGTCTCTTCAGCAGTCAACAGTGTATTTTCAGATCTTTTGAACTTCAGTAATTCACTGTGATGGCACTGCTTCCCTGGCTCCATCACTACATCTTTCATCCTGAGAATGTTCTGTGCTGCATGTAACTGACTGCATGTATAGTGTCATGCCAGATCACCCAATCAAATAATTTTTCTATCAATCTCCAGGCATGGCTGGCACTGAAGACTCACTGGCTGGTGAGCAAAAGCTGTTTTCACTGAATCTTGCTATGTTCCTGGGGGTGCTTTACTGTTGTAACCTGCTGTTTATTACTGTATAAGGCACTTGCTTTCATATTTCTCTTGTTCTGAGCCATTTCTCATGTGTTTCTTGCTGCCATTGTTATAAAGGTATCTGCCCTCACTTCAGGCTGCCTTTTCTGGGTTATTCATACTACTGGCACTGCATCACAGGAAGTGGGCGGGGCTGTTTTGGTGTGCTGTGCAGTGGCAGTGAACCTTTCTGTGTGGTGTTCTGCTACACAGATCCCACTCTGCATGCATTCACAAGCCTCTCCTGTAAGAAACACAGTGCAGCTCTACCCTATTGTGCAAAGGTGAGTGCCTCAGTAAGTTGTAACAACCTAACTAGCACCTGTTCTATCTGTTTGCCCCACTTTCTGGGCCCAGGTGTAGCACTGCAACTAATGCTTAGCAGTGGCATTACCTTTGTACCTGTCTGTTCCTCTCCCCTAACAACATAACAAACATTAAAGAGGAAGTAAACCCTCCTGCAAAAATAAAAATAAAAACACACCCTGCAAGATAAAGGCATAATGAGCTAGTATGCATAGCATACTAGCTCATTATGAATTACTTACCCGAGAACAAAGCCCCTGCAGCCATCCTCGTCTCCCCCTCAGGCCGCTGACATGTCACCCGAGGCTTGCTTCCGGGTATCACGGCTCCGGCGCTGTGATTGACCGGAGCCGCGATGACGTCACAGTACACAGTGACAGCACAGTACGTGCCATTGCTTCAGTTGGCTTAAGTGCCGCATGACGTCGGCACATGCAAATACAGGGATATCTCCTAAACCGTGCAGGTTTAGGAGATATCCAGTGCAGCTACAGGCAAGTTTAATTATAGGCTTGCCTGTAGTTTAAAGTGGTTGTAAAGGGTTTACAACCACTTTAAATGAAAGCATTGTTCCCCATGCAGGCACTGGTTAGCACCTGCTGCTGATCTTGTTTTCTGCATGCACTGGTTACAGTTATTAGAGTTATTAAACCCAAAAGCAAGCACCTTTGATATTGCAGCTTACTGATTCTTAGATGTGATGTCTACATTAATTTTCTTTTTTAGGCTTGCTTTCTTTCACCTGGTGATCTAGCCTGTTTGTCTGTTGTTTTTCAACAGAAGTTAACCTACAGATGTTGCCGTTAGAGGGCTGGGACAAAACATTTAACACTGACAGGGTGCTTACCATGATCAGTTTTTATTTTTTTATGTAAAATCTTTATCCCAAAAGTCATAGAACTATTATATCCCGTACACACGGTCGGAAAATATTCGATGGGAGCTTGTTGTCGGAAATTCAGACCGTGTGTAGGCTCCATCGGACATTTTCCTTCGGAATTTCCGACACACAAAATTTGAGATCTTGATCTCAAATTTTCCGACAACAAAATCCGTTGTCGGAAATTCCGATCATGTGTACACAATTCCGACGCACAAAATTCCACGCATGCTGGGAATCAAGCAGAAGAGCCGCACTGGCTATCTAACTTCAATTTTCTCGGCTCGTCGTACGTGTTGTACGTCACCGCGTTCTTGGCGATCGGAATTTCCGACAAGATTTGTGTGACCGTGTGTATGCAAGACAAGTTTGAGCCAAGATCTGTCAAGAAAAAAAGCATGGATTTTGTTGTTGGAAAATCCTATCGTGTGTACAGGGCATTACTGTAACTGCTTATAAAGTGTTATGCCGCGTACACACGACCGGACTTTACGGCATACTTAGTCCTGTGAACCGGAGTCCATCGGACAATTCGATCGTGTGTGGGCTCCAGCGGACTTTTTTTCCCCAAAAGTTCGACGGACCTAGAAATGAAACATGTTTCAGATCTTTTCGACGGACTCGAGTCCGGTCAAAAAGTCCGCTCGTCTGTATGCTAGTTCGACGGACAAAAACCGACGCTAGGGCAGCTATTGGCTACTGGCTATGAACTTCCTTGTTTTAGTCCGGTCGTACGTCATCACGTACGAATCCGTCGGACTTTGGTTGATCATGTGTAGGCAAGTCCATTCATTCGGAAAGTCCGTCACAGTCCGCAGGACAAAGTCTACAATAAAGTCTGCTCGTGTGTACGCGGCATTAGCTGGAGTTTGGCTTCAATTTGTTAGTGTAATACAGGAGGTGTGTTACTGGCCAGATCACCAAGTAAAAAGGAGGGGAAAAAGCCTAAAGGGAGAGAACACTAATGTTACCCCCACATCCAATGATTTGTAAGCTGCAATAAATCCATCTTTGGTTTCGGGTTTAATACCACTTTGGTCTGGCTTTTTGGTTACAACACTTTGAATCTAGGGTACAGGAGGTATTTTCCAAAGAATACAACATAACGTTTCTGTCTTCTCCTCCCAGCAGGTTTTTTTACTCTCACTTTCGCTTTAGGCTGTTCAAAGTCTTGTGTCCCAGGGGGCAGTCACCTTGGTTCTCTGAAGGAAGTGATTCAGGGGGTGCATATTACCTACAAAAAGGTGCTGTTGATATCATTCAGGACCCCCAGGTCTACTTTTAGTGGTGTGAGTCCCTGGGGTTTAACCCTTGATCCTGTCTGTCAGGTCTTTAGTTTCCTTCGTTCAGGGCTAGGTAATCATTTGGTGCTGAGCACCATAAAATGACAAATCTCAGCCTTGGACCTTCTGTTCCAGCAGCCTCTTGCTAACAACTCCTTGGTTCATACTTTTGTTCAGAGGGTTGTTGAATTAGCTCCTCTCCATGCTCTGTGGGATCTGAATTTGGTTCTCTTCGTTCTTCAGAAGCCTCCGTTCCAACCTGTTCAGTTGCTCCTCCCTCGTCTCAGAAAGTGGCTTTCTTTTTCGGAAAGGGCTGTCAACGTTTTTTTTTTTTTTTTTTGCCGCTATATCTTCCATCTAGTGTGACCATATCATGATAGATTTGACAAATTATTTCTCTGACAACAATGAGCAATACATGAGATCCCCTATTTTAGGCTCTGCTCACTTTAGCAGGACGGTGGGTACCACCTGGGCATTCAAGACTTCTGTTTCCCAGATGTGCAAAGGTGTTTCCAAAGTTGTATCAAAGTGTTTTAAAGTACAAAGTACTGTAACCTAAAATGTCAAATGGAAAGCCATGCAAGGACATTCACCCTTTTCTCCTTCAACCACTCTGTGGTCATTTTTGCTGTGTGCTTTGTGTCATTGTCAAGTTGGAAGGTAAACCTCCTTCCCATTGACAACTTTCTGGCAGAGGGCAGCAAATTGTCCTCAAGAATTTGATGGTTTTTGCCCCATCCATTTTTCCCTCCATCCTGCAAGTGCTCCAGTCCCGGCTGCAGAGTAACACTCCCATACCAGGATATTACCACCTCCATGATTTACTGTAGGAATGGTGTTATTTGGATGGTGAGCTGTATTGGATTTCCACCAGATCATTTGGTGTTGAGGCCAAATGTCAGGGCTGGGCTCCTGCTATTTAACGAACAGCTCTTTTCTTTCAGTGCTTAGAAGCTGCTCAACTGTTGATAAATTACCAGCCACTTGTTACCACAGTGACTCACCTGGTTACCATTTACTTGCCTCATTAGTCTAGCCTACAGCCAATCCCTTTTTGCTATTTAAAGCGTAGTTGCACTCAAAAGTGGAACTTCCACTTATCCTCCCCTTCAGTGCCACATTTGGCACCTTTCAGGGGGAAGGGGGGAACAGGTACCGTTCCACACTTCCGGAGACGGCGCCACCTCTCGGACGTTCGCCCCCCCCCCCCCGGGCAATTAGAAAGTGCAGCGTGCTTCGTGCATGCGCCGTAGGGAACTGGCTGTGAAGCCTGGTTTTATAATAAAACCCCAACTTTTTTGACCTACACAATTGGAAGCCCCCTTCCTTTTTTTACATACTTTCCAGATGTGAGTTGGTTGGGTCCTTCTGTTCCGGTCACCTACTCTCCAGCCCAGCTGATATCTACCAGTCCTCTTGGATGTACACTCTGAATCCGTTGGATAGTCTGGATGGTTTGGTCGTTTGGTTGATTTGGATATCTATGCCCTAATGACTCATTGTCGCTGACATTCGGGTCCACTGTCTCCGGTAAGGGTATGCATTCTTTTCTATGAATGGAATATTCCTTATCTTGGAGGTTCCATACGTTTGGTCCATCAGCATTTCCTTTCTGTGAACCACCACCTATCCATTGTGGACTTTTGGCTGTTTTTTCCCTTTAAGGATTTCACCACTATATTGGACTTATTATGCATTTATGTATTCACTTATTATATTTATTTTGTATATGCATTTGATCATTCACTTTGTTTGCATATTCATTGCACACAGTATTAGCGCTACATTTACATATCACTTCACTTTGAATACTCGTCATATTCCTATGTAGCAGCTTTTTGATTTTTTTTTTAGAAATCCACTTTCCTTGCACTACTTAGTGCAATATTTGTTTTACTTCACTCTTACAGGATAGACAGATATGTCATCTGAAAAAGATATCAGTTGTTGATTGGTCTTTTGGAATTCTGTCACAGAATCCCAATAAATGGATATATAGAGAGATTAAGTACAGCGCTGCGCTAAAAATGACAAACAGCAGCCAACACACCCGTAGACTCAGGATCAAACTAACAGTAAAAAAGTTCAAAAGTGTGGCGCTATGAATTACGTGAAAGAGTAATAAATAAATACTAATTCAAATAAAAAATTTTTAAAGATACAGTGACTTCAAAGCAGATATTTCGGTATGAACCAGAAAAATACTGCGTGAATGTATGTAATAGTGAATGAAATAATAACACTCAAATACATGTATTGGACCAAGTGTAAAAAAACACAAACCAATGTTGACTGCAAAGTCCAAATAAGTGAACAAACACAAGCAAAAAGTCTGTGATAATAGTGAAAAAAATGATGATAAACAGGTATCTCCTGAGCATGCAGGGGGATGGTTCCGAACCGACAACCTGGTGGGTAGATGAACCGTAGAGAGACCGGAAGTGCACAGAAGATTGAAATCGGTGCCAGGACCATCACCAGAAACCAAGGAGGCTTACCAGAAGTTGTGGCCTGAAATGGCGTATGCCATACAGGTCAAAAAGGCTTGATGACCAACAGGTCTAGGTAAAATATCTGGTCGGATGTCATCACACAGATAGGGGCAAGAGATCAGCACGGCTTCCTCAGCAATGGGTACACCATGAGCCAAGCGAATAGTTTGTGTAACATGTGAGGGATAAAAACACTCACATAGCGTGATAACGTTTGAACTTGGATTTATTTAAAATAAAGAGAAAACAAACTCACATTTTCAGAAGATAAAAACAGCATGTAATCTTGTAGCGGTAGTCATGAGGGGTCCACCCGACATGTTTCAACTAAAAAGTCATCATCTGGGATGATGACTTTTTAGTTGAAACATGTCGGGTGGACCCCTCATGACTAACGCTACAAGATTACATGCTGTTTTTATCTTCTGAAAATGTGAGTTTGTTTTCTCTTTATTTTAAATAAATCCAAGTTCAAACGTTATCACGCTATGTGAGTGTTTTTATCCCTCACATGTTACACAAACTATTCGCTTGGCTCATGGTGTACCCATTGCTGAGGAAGCCGTGCTGATCTCTTGCCCCTATCTGTGTGATGACATCCGACCAGATATTTTACCTAGACCTGTTGGTCATCAAGCCTTTTTGACCTGTATGGCATACGCCATTTCAGGCCACAACTTCTGGTAAGCCTCCTTGGTTTCTGGTGATGGTCCTGGCACCGATTTCAATCTTCTGTGCACTTCCGGTCTCTCTACGGTTCATCTACCCACCAGGTTGCCGGTTCGGAACCATCCCCCTGCATGCTCAGGAGATACCTGTTTATCATCATTTTTTTCACTATTATCATAGACTTTTTGCTTGTGTTTGTTCACTTATTTGGACTTTGCAGTCAACATTGGTTTGTGTTTTTTTACACTTGGTCCAATACATGTATTTGAGTGTTATTATTTCATTCACTATTACATACATTCACGCAGTATTTTTCTGGTTCATACCGAAATATCTGCTTTGAAGTCACTGTATCTTTAAAAATTTTTTATTTGAATTAGTATTTATTTATTACTCTTTCACGTAATTCATAGCGCCACACTTTTGAACTTTTTTACAGAATCCCAATAAGACTGGGGAAGATTGTTGCTGCCAGGTGGGGGCACTTTTGCCAACTGCAAAGTGCCCTGAAGGGTGGCATTAACAGTCCCATGGTACACAGGTGTTGTCATGTGCTGTACCAGGTGTGACCAGAACTGAGTGGTTAGCTACAGAGGAACACCAAACACATGTAAGTGAAAATATAATGATTTATTAAAGTAAGTGAATAATATAAGTACAACCACCTCCAATATGAGGCAATAACCAACCAACAGACGGAGACCCACAAATAACAACAGATATAAGTACAATAAATGAGAAATACCAGAATCATAAACAATAGCCAGGTCAGGGTCATACACAGCAGATCAGCAGATGGACAGGGGATGTTCCAGAAACATAAACGTAAGCCAGGCCAAGGTCATACACAGGGAGATCAGCAGATGGGGTAAGGTACACAGGACAGGGAGAGGATGAACGGATCAGACTGCAGGGCAGGGATGCAAGGTAACAGGTAGGACAGGATAGGGATCAGGACGGGGAGACAGGTTCAGATACACGGGTCACAGGTTCAGGGCACAGGAACAGGTTCAGAATCAGGATCAGGTAACAAGCTAGCAGGTCAGGGCACAAGAACGAAACCAAGGCAAACATGTGAGTGCTTGCCGGGTATTTATATGCCTGTAATTGACCTCAAGTGACACCTGATTGTAGGAGGTGCTGTCTGCTCCACACTGCCAGGATCCATCCACTGGTGGACGACAGTACTACGGCCCAAAGATGACATAACATCAGCAGGGAAAAGCTCTCCTGACAGTTCCAAACTGCCAGGAGACACCTGCTGGTGGTCCTCAGTACTGCACGCCAAATGACGGATATTACCAGCAGATGGAACTTTTCCTGACAGTACCCCCCCTCAAAGGAGCGTCCTCCGGACGCTCCAACTGGTTGTAACTGTCCATAGTCTATGGCGTCAAGCAGAACAACGGATGGGGGTACGTCAGGCTGGGCATCAGGCACTTCAGGGCAAACAGTGGGCACATCAGGGCTGACAGCGGGCTCCGGGTCATCGAGCTGGGCGGCAGACACTGGAACATCAGGCCGAGCAGCGAGCACCATAACGGCAGGCTGGGTAACAGGCCCTGGCCCGATGGGCTGGGTAACAAGCCCTGGATCAGCAAGCTGGACGCTGGGCACTGGCTCAGAATGCCAGATGACGGACACTGGCATAACGGGCTGAGACATGGGCACCGAAACTTCAGGCTGAGACTGGGACACTAGATTTTCAGGCAGCAACATCAGATCTTCAGACTGGGACACCTAGGACTTCAGACTGGGACACCGAGACTTCTGACTGGGACAGCGGCACGTCAAGCTGGGCAGCAGGCACAGGTACATCATGCTGGGCAATAGGCACAGGCACGTCAAACTGGGCAGCAGGCACGGGCACTTCAAGCTGGGCAGCAGGCACGGGCACATCAGGCTGGGCAGCAGACAGGAATACATCAGGCTGGGCAGCAGACAGGAATACATCAGGCTGGGCAGCAGACAGGAATACATCAGGGTGGGCAGCAGACACTGGCACACCAGGTCGAACAGTAGGCACATCAGACTGGTCGGCAGGTATTGAAACATCGGACTGGAACATGGACACAGGAACATCAGTCTGGGGCACAGGAACTTCTGGCGGAGACTCTGGCTGGATAGTAGGCAGAGGTTTGGCAGAATCAGGTGGGTTATCAGGTTCAGCTGGCATGCAAACAGACTGGAACAGGTTGGATGGTGTGGAGGCAGGTTGGGTTACTGGCAGGATCGTGTGGGTTGGAAAGAACTTCCTTTTCTTCTTTGGCTTAACTGCTGGAGATCTGTAGGTGACTGTAGGTAGGAGGTGAGGCATACTGAAGAGAAGGGCTGGGATATGGCAAGGAAGAGGGAACAGCGGCCAGAGGAAGTTCTTGTGGGGAACTTGTAGGTAGCAGAGAAGAGGCATTGGGTTAAAGGCAGGATAAGTGCAGTGGGTAGAGACAGAGTATTGATATTTGGTGGGAAGCAGGGTATATCGGGCTGAAACTGAGGTTGCCATGGGTGAAGGGGAAAAAGACTCTTGGGCAGGCAGGTGTCTGGCAGCAGAAATGGTTTTGTCGTGGGCTAGTTGGGGCTGATTGCAAAATACCGTACCATGCTAAAAGTAGTGGTTGACAAACTGCAGGTTACATACTGCCTGTCTGACAAGGGATTGTACAGAATCAAAACATTCTTTTATCATCTGTTGGGAACTTGCTGTGTGATGTTCAAAAAAGTAAGGGGAGTCATCTTCCAGAAGCCATATCAGTGATGTGACCTGATTAATACTGAAGGGGGGAGAAAAATCATCCTGGCCCTCTGGGATGCATGGCAAAGCCAGCTCTGTGCAGATTTGAATTAAAGGCTGAACATCCCCAAACAGCATACAGCCCTGATCAACCCAGGAGCCAGCAAAACGAATGACCTCTAGCAGCTAACCACTGGCCCACTCCTTCAGTGTCTGGCGGAGATATTCACTACTCTCTGATGCCAGCAGAGCATAATAATGAATCGCATCAGAATTCATTGCAGCAAGCAACCTGAACAAAGATGGTTCCTCTGTGTAGCCACTTCTGGTCAGGGATGGCCTTGGTTTACTGTCATGTACCAGGTGTGACCAGAACTGTGTGGTTAGCTACAGAGGAACACCAAACACATGTAAGTGAAAATATAATGATTTATTAAAGTAAGTGAATAATATAAGTACAACCACCTCCAATATGACACTGTGCAATAACCAACCAACAGACAGAGACCCACAAATAACAACAGAGAAGATAAGAACAATAAATGGGAAATACCAGAATCATAAACAATAGCCAGGCCAGGGTCATACACGGCAGATCAGCAGATGGACAGGGGATGTTCCAGAAACATAAACGTAAGCCAGGCCAAGGTCATACACAGGGAGATCAGCAGATGGGGTAAGGAACACCGGACAGGGAGAGGATGGACGGATCAGACTGCAGGGCAGGGAAACAGGGTAACAGGTAGGACAGGATAGGGATCAGGACAGGGAGACAGGATCAGATACAAGGGTCACAGGTTCAGTGCACAGGGAACAGGTTCAGGATCAGATAACAAGCTAGCAGGTCAGGGCGCAAGGACGAAACCATGGCAAACATGTGAGTGCTTGCCAGGTATTTATATGCCTGTAATTGGCCTCAAGTGACACCTGATTGTAGGAAGTGCTGTCTGATCCACAAAGCCAGGAGCCATCCGCTGGTGGATGCCAGTACTGCGGCCCAAAGATGACATAACATCAGCAGGGAAAAGCTCTCCTGACAGTTCCAAACTGCCAGGAGATAGCTGCTGGTGGACCTCAGTAATGCACGCCAAATGACAGATATTACCAGCGGATGGAACTTTTCCTGGCAGGTGTGCCCACATTGGGTGATATCCTTTCCCCATTAGTGTAACACCACACAGGTCCTTGCTGTGGGGTGTTAGTTACGTGGGGGTGTAAAGGTACATAGGCAGTGTACTCCATAGCAGAACTGCCAGTATTGCTTACAGCAGCGGAATTGCTTGTTAACTGCTGTCTAGGGGAGAATGCTGGCTCGCAGCCAGTAAATGGAGGATTACTATATTCGGGAGGTTCTTCCGTCAGAGGGGAAGAAAGTATCCCTTTTGATGGTATATGATCTCTGGAACTGGGGAGACTTTTCTCCCTTGATTCCAGCATTCCCTTCCCCTGGCTTGCTCTTCACAGGAAGAGTTTTTCTTTGATTCATTCTGGGTTTTAAATGGGGTGTTAAACTTGGCAACAAGTTGTGGCTTCCCCTTTTTGTCATCTGCTGATAGATGACAATTCCTATCAGCTTCTGAGTATTTTGCCAACCAAGACCAGGTGATTGCATAAGGCCGCAATCCTGACAATTCCTTATCGCCTCCCTGTTCGTCGCTGTCACTAATCTGGGGATGTGGGTCTAGTGGCTGTCCCTGCTTATCCATACTCCTCAGCATCATTTGGTGTGTTTTCTCCTGAACTCTCACCGTAAAAATATTCACATCATCAGTTCTATTCATGGATTCTACCATCCATGCACTCCAAGCATCTTGTTCATTCCTTCATATCATCTTCCTGCGATGACTGTACCACAGGGCTTCCCAAGCTTTTGGCTTAAAAGTACCTCTTTTAGAATACTTCTTTCCAGTCCAGCGATCCCAATCTTGAATATATTTTACAACCCAAGGCCCATATTTATCTATCATCTCTTCCTTCGGGGTCAAGTGGTAGGTTTCCCCATGGTTAGACGTCCTCTTTGAAGCGATTTTATTACCCATCCTTTACGGACAATGGACCGTGAACTGATTCCCCAATCGTTTTACAGGTTGCCTTTTCTCCAGAGGTAGCTACTCTCTGGCCAAGAATTGGGTTGACAGGTACCATCCCTGTCACTGTTGCTGCTTGTTTTTCACTACTTGTCAGAACAATATTTTCCTTGTCCTGACTATAGTCCTTCAAAAAATTAGCCTGGAGATTTCCCAAACTCAATAATAGATCAATCCCCCCCGTGGACTTTTCTGAAGTATTCTAAAAGAAATTCCTAAAAGAAGGGCTCTCAAGAATGATTAGCACAAACTTGGATAATCAGAACCCTATGAGTGCTTGTAGTACCGGAGGCAGTCAACTGAGGCACACCTAATTTCAATATGATTTGTAGCAGTTACAATATAGTCAGTGTTTACAGGTCTAATTACAAAGCTTACAATCCCCAGTTAGTAGTTTACAAAGAAAGACAGATTCATATACATCAAGATCATTCAGTGTGACCTAGGCTCACAGGTGTGTTTCAATCTCAGAGATTAGGAAGCATCTTGACCTAGTTTCATGCAAGGGTCAACTGGAAGCGCTTGTTGTCAGAAAGACCCAGATCCTAATTCTTATCACTGTCTTCAAGAGTCCAATCAGAACCCATATCATTCACGCTGACACCCTCCTGCAATTTAGGTTCAACCGGGCAGGATGTCTTCTCATACACTCTCGGTACAATTTCATTTCACTTATACTGTTCATATCAGTCTCATCAAACTATTAGTACAGACAAAAGGTTTATATATATATATATATATATATAAAAACAATGTTCGAAGAAGCTTGCTAGTTTGGGTGTTCAGACAGGGAAGACAGACATACAAACAAGGACATGAAAATGCTTACCGTTTTATGGAGTTGGGCTTGTCTGGTTTAGCTCTGTCTTCCACACATAGAATCACAATCACCCAAGCGTTAAACTTCCTCACACACGGGCACTATCTGTTATGGCGATTTTCACCTACCTCACTTATACGCTTAATGGTATATAACATAAGTGAATAAAACCGTTTTTCTATATATGAAGCAACCCAAACAGTTGCAGCTATTATGGATAGAATTAAAAAGGAATTAGAACTGTGCGAAAAGAATAATCAAATTTATTGATACAGAAAAGAAATGTTAGAGCAATCAGAGATTACCAAATATAGCATAGTGATATTACATATACAGTGTTGCCAGTCTACAGAGATAGTTAATGCAAAAAGGAGATATGGTTACAATTGACATATACATGCTATTAAGGTATTAAGGCAAATCCTAGGATAGAAAAAGTTAGAGAAAAGAAAAGAGAAATAAGATAATACAGATCCATTACATAGGCAGCCTTTATGTGACCATGCTTGCCTTGGGGGGGACACACCGAGAAGAAGAGACGGTGTGTAGCTCTCTGTACTGCTTTTATACCCCCCTCTGCCCCTACTTCCACCCATACAGGTTTACAGGTTCTACCCCCCCCCCCCCAACCTTGTCATTGGTCCAGTGTTGCATCAAATTCTGATTGGCGGTAATTTCAATTCTAGTTGGTCATCATGCTTCTCGCATAAGCATTAGACTCTCTTTGGTGCCTCTCTGTCTGAAACATGCTTACCTTCATTAAGTCTATCTCTTGATTTAAAACAATCAGCCCACTTTGATCTTAGCCTAAATTAGCATTTCAAGGACTTATGATCAGGTGGAGACACAATGTATGTTCCTCACTCCAAAGACAATAGTGTAACTTAAACGTACATAAATAAAACGCATGAGGCAAAGTCCCAAAAAGTATATCTTAGTCCGAGGAGATCAAAAGCTGCCCACTTGCAGAAGGGGGATCCCTCAGTTGGCAAGGAAAGGGTGCAGTGATAGGATAAGATTGTATTAGTTGTATCAACACCAATGTGAACCTCCACCAAGGGTCTAGGCTGCTCACCTTATTGAGTGGACCTTCTGCGTTAACAGCAAGGTCACTCATGCATTCCCTTCCACAGGGTAGATTATGGAGATAGGGGTCCACAGGCAGTATCCCAAATTCAGTCTCATCGGTTGATATATATCATGTTAAAAACAAAAATAACAGGACATAGTGCTCTCCATACGAAAAGGTATAACATTTATTAAATAGGTAAAATATTACTCACAAAGCAAGCACTGTTTCCCAGTGCAGGAGTATACAGCATAAAATGAACCAGATGGGTGGCTGTACTGACATCACAGAGCCCCTATGTCCTGTTATTTTTGTTTTTAACATGATATATATCAACCGATGAGACTGAATTTGGGATACTGCCTGTGGACCCCTATCTCCATAATCTACCCTGTGGAAGGGAATGCATGAGTGACCTTGCTGTTAACGCAGAAGGTCCACTCAATAAGGTGAGCAGCCTAGACCCTTGGTGGAGGTTCACATTGGTGGTGATACAACGAATACAATCTTATCCTATCGCTGCACCCTTTCCTTGCCAACTGAGGGATCCCCCTTCTGCAAGTGGGCAGCTTTTGATCTCCTCGGACTAAGATATACTTTTTGGGACTTTGCCTCATGCGTTTTATTTCTGTACGTTTAATATGTACATTTTATGTGTATACATCTGACCTGTATTGAGCGCTGCACTGCTATATTTTTTGTATGTCTTTTTAGGTTTTGTATATTGGTCTACAGTGTCCAGCTGCTGAGTTTTAGTAATTAGGTTTTGCGCTGTCTGTTTCTTCTGTTTAAATAGTGTAACTTATTCACTATGCAGACAACAGACAAAAGGCCCACCTCTTATGATTAAACCCAAAAATATATTAAGTACACACGTTCCTATAACAATATCATTATATATATACATATATATATATATATATATATATATATACACAGTATATATATATAACGCGGCATGGTAATTTAATTAGAAAGTCCTCACAACAGTAGCTTTGAAGCTCCTTGATATAAATATTAATTTCAATATTTCCACATCAGTTTCAAGAGGGAGTTGTAAAGACCTAGCAACAGAACCAGAGGACCTAGGGTCAAGGATACCTTTTAGCGCCTTAGTTGATCTGGTTGTAACTTGTTACCAGTACTTAAAGATCTTAGGGCAGCTCCACACCATGCGATAGCAGATGCCATTAGTATTCTAACATTTGTTACAGAGTGAAGAAAGAGTATCATTCATGTGATTCAGTCTCTGGGTGGTATAATATGTCCTGTGTAAAAACTTAAATTGAACAAATTTATTCCTAGCAGAGATCATCAATTTTGTGTACTGGGTCACCACATCTTCCCACTCCTCCTTAGAAAGACCGGGCATGTGACTTTACCATTTCTGGAAGAGTGAATGGGTCTTAACACTATGGTGGTAATTGAAATATATGTTGGGCAGGGCTAGGCCGGCTTCCTCAATGGGGAGTTGCAACTTAACAAGAGCTAGTCTAGGATGCCTTCTCGTCCATAGAAACGGGGTAAGGATGGAGTCTATCATGCAGAAAATTCTGTAAATTTAAGGAGAAAAATAATTTTTTTTTCCAACAATAGATTTTTATTGAAATTTTTTCAGGTAGTTTTACAGAGGTAAATAATAAAAAAGGAAAATAATAATATTTAAACACATATGAACAAGATAATGTGACATAGTTACAAATATTATAACATGTAAGCATTTATCCCATTGGTCTGGCATTTGTAAATCAAGTGTCATGACCTTGCAGTAATACATTCATGACCTGTCTGTCTCTTACCTGGTCTGTGTATCAGCCTTGAGGCTTGTACTCTCACACCTGCATGCTTAAGTAATCTTCCCTCTGTGTGGCTCCACCCTAGCCTCAACAGGAACCACTATTTAGCACGGTATTCTCCAAGCCTGCCTTGCCGTGCAATATTGTGTATTTGGCTTTCTGTTTGCCGTGTGCTCTAAGTTTGTCTCTGTCTCTGTTACCGATCTTGGCGTGTTCCCGACTATCCCTGTCTGCTTATGACCCTGACCTTTGGCGCATTCTCGACTATCCCTGTTTGCCTGTGACCCTGACTTTTGGCGTGTTCTCTGTTATCCTGGTCTGCTAGTCGCCCCGACATTTGGCTACCTCCTTACTATCCCTTGCTGTCCTGGGCTGCTGTTTCCTCTCCATCCTCCTGTAGCCTACCGTGAGCATGAGCTGGGAGACCCTGGGGGCCGCGACCTGGAGCCAGTTGCAGCCCAGTCCATGCTCACCACTAGAGGCTCTGGTGAACACCTGTTGGCTCTTAGACTCTGGGGGAATCTATGCTCTAACTCACTGTGGGATCTCTGTTGGTGCTCCAGGGGACCTGCCTTCCTGAACCACCCCGAGTTCCATCCACAGCAGTCAGCCTTAGGGTCCACTATCATAGCGATGCACTCCTGACCCCAACGTGGTGCATCTGTCACCTGGATACGGGTGACCTGACATCAAGTTCTCAAAGGTGAGTAGACTAGCATGTTCAACTTAGGGGTAATCAAACCAACCCATGTATTCGAATAAATCAAGTATCTATTTATCTTTTTAATATTGTCTTTCTTCGTAAGGGGTACCTAGAGATCCCCAGCGCCCCTCAAGGGAACTCACTGCACCTTCAGGCCGAGGGAGCCAGGCCCCCCCTCTTAAAATCGGGAGACATCATTCTAAACAACATAGGTCAGAGCATATTTCCACTTGACCCAAGTTGGATTCAAACCTTAATCATTAACCATTCAATAAGATCAGTTAATCGTAGGTGTATAACTATGTGTAGAACATTGTTAATAAGAAAAAGGAAAAGAGAGAGGATGTGACTTAAAGCAAGAGAATTTTAACGTGTATATAAAAGATGTAGTATTGATTAATCTTTGTTCTTGGCATACCAGTCTAGCCATGGTTTCCATTCTTGCTGTTGTGTGTGACGTTTACCCTGCGAGGTAGTAAACATTATTTCATATGAGCTGTTCAGATGAGATGTTTTTAAGACTTCTGCTATAGTTGGAACTTCCTTTTTTTTCCAGCCTCTAGCTATTGTGCTGAAGACGATAGACCAGAGGGTTCGCAATGAGGGACCATTCCAAAATATATGTATCAGTGAACCCCTGTTGCCACAATTTCTCCAACATAGTGGGGAGGCTTGTGGTAGGAAATTTGCTAATCTCGTAGGTGTTTAGTACCACCTTAATAGTATTTTTTGGTATAGTTCCCATAAGTTAGCACTTTTAGTGGCTTTATAAGTAGAGGACAATGCTATTTGCCATTGTTCATTGGAGTATGACATTGAAAGATCTATCTCCCACGTTCTCATAGAGGGGGTTTTGGTGAAAATAGTTTTTTGGTTTAGGATATTGTACATTAGAGAAATTCCTTTGATGGAGGACGTAGGATTTGTGAGGTATATAAACACTCTCCAGGGTAAATTCATAGATACGTCAGGAATTGTTGATAACAAATGTGAAATCTGAATATAAGTATACACATCTTCGGAGCCTAAGCCAAACTCTAATTGGGATGCTCTGAAGGTCTTAATTGCCGGGCCCACTTTTAGATCTGTGATATTTGTAATACCCTTAGCTATCCAATGTTTAATTTTTTAATTCGGGATCAGGAGTTGAAGACTGGATATAGTCAAAGGGATAGATTTAGAAGGTGTATCCATTGGTGTATTTAAGAGAATTTTCCAAGCTTGAATTGTTGCATACATAGGCGGTGAAATACCTGCGGGGGTCTTGGCCATAAGTCTACTAATTAGCAATACATCAGATAAATTTTTGTGTGGGCATTGGTGAATCTCCAGTTCGTGCCACCTAGATGTATTGTTATGTAGGAACCACTGTCTGGTCTGTGCTAGGGAGGCAGCTAGATAATAGTTTTTTAAAAGAACATGCCCTATACCTCCGGTATTTTGTGCATTGATTAGCTTTTGGAAAACGCATCTAGCCTTTTTCCCTTGCCATAGAAAGCTATTCACCATAGGTTGTGCTTTAGTAAAAAATGAATCAGGGACAGGAATGGGAAGGGTTCGGAATAAATATATAAATTGAGGAAGTACGGTCATTTTAAAAGCGGACAATCTTCCAGACCATGTCAACTCTATTTTGGACAGGGTCTGTAGCTTGGATTTAAGTTTAGCGAGGAATGAGGTATAGTTTGCTTCAATCAGTTGATCAGTGGTTGCTGTCAATGTTATACCCAAATATTGTATCCTTGTAGCACTCCAAGAATAAGGGTATCGCATTTCCAACTCATTTTGCACCTTAGAGTTAATTCCTAGACCTAGTATGTGGGATTTGCCATCATTGACTTTATAATATGAAATACGATTGAACATAGCCAGTGTATCGTGTACTGCAGCCAGGGAAGACTCCACTTCTGTCATGATCAAGATTATATCATCTGCGAATAAACTGATATTATGGGTCTCTTCACCAGCCGGGAAGCCTTTGATATGTGGATGGTTTCTTATATAGATGGCTAGTGGTTCCATCAAAAGGTTAAATATTAAAGGGGACAGTGGACACCCCTGCCTGGTTCCATTAGATATTTTAAAAGGCTTAGATAGTACCCCAGACATATATACCCTAGCGGATGGATTAGAGTATAAAGCCATAATGGCCGTAAAATTTTTTCTAGCAAAGCCGAAGGAATTTAACACCCTGGCTAGGTATTGCCAGTGTATGCGATCAAAGGCCTTCTCTGCGTCCAATGTTAGGAGCAGAGAAGGCCTCTTCTGTGCTTCTACCATATGTACAATATCAGATGTTTGTCTATTTTGGGTAAAGCCCGTTTGGTCGGAATGTATAAGTGTGGGGATTATAGTAACCATACGCAAGGCTATCAGTTTTGCATAAAGTTTCATGTCCATATTGAGGAGTGAAATCGGTCTGAAATTTCAGGGTGAATGTGGATCCTTCCCTGGCTTTGGCAATGTTACAATTAATGCTTCCAACATTTCCGGAGGGAAAGAAGCGGAGGCAGCGGCAGTGTTGAAAATTTGAATTAAATGTTGGGGATAGGAGGTTTTTAAATTCTTTATAGTACTCTTCACTGAAGCCATCTGGGCCAGGTGATTTATTCGAGGGAAGTGCTTCAATAGCTTTATAAATTTCCAGTTCAATAAATGGTAAATTTAATGATTGAAGCTGATCCTCTTTTAATTTGGGTGATACTACAAACTATCTATATATAGAGGCTAAGAATTCATTAATTGACTCTAGATTTGGCTGAAAGGTTTGAGGGTCGTCCTTTAAATTGTATAATGACCCATAATAGAAACTAAAAGTCTCTGCTATCTTTTGTGGGTGGTATACTTTTTGCTTAGTGCCTGGGTAGACTATATTCGGAATTTTTGTTTTGTGTCTGTGACCTTTAATATTTTGTGCTAGAAGCTTGCCAGCTCTATTACCATGCACGTAATAATTCATTTTTAATTTTCTGGAAGTTTTTTCAAAGTTGTCTAATAATAAAAGTCTAAGGTCATACCTTAGTTGTGATAGTTTTTTAGACAAGGTCTGCGTGGTATTGATTTTGTTTTGGGCTTCTAAGTGTGTGATTTCTTGTGTGAGTTTGGTTAATTGTTTTTGCCTCCGCTTCTTTGCCCTCGCCCCAAGTTGTACCATAATGCCCCTCATGAATGCCTTATGGGCGTTCCACAGAATAAAGGGGTCTTGTACAGAGCTCACATTGTTAGAGAAAAATTCTTGTAAATGAGACTGTAGAATTGCTTTGGACTCCGGTTGTTGTAACAAGTATGGATTAAGTCTCCATAGTGGACAATGCTTGGTTGAGGATGCATCCGCCAAGGTCAGAAGAGAAGCATGATCAGACCATATTATTGTGTTTATAATAACTTTTTTGGTCATTAGGAGAACTCGCTGGTCAACTAAAAAAAGGTCTATTCTTGTATGAACCTGATGTGGTGGTGAAAAAAAGTAAAATCTTTTTCATCCGCATGCAAACAGCGCCAGGCATCATATATGTTTTGATTATTTATAGAGGGAAGAAGTGAAGCCATAGTGCGCTTAGAAGAGATGTGGAGTCCCACGATGGATCCAGAGTGGCATTAAAATCTCTGCTAATTATTAGCAGGCCCTTTTGGATCTTTCTGATTTTGTTCATTAATTTATTGAAAAAACGAACTTGATGCTTGTTGGGAGCATACACAGTAGCAATCGTGTATGTGGTAGAGTTTAGGTCACATATGAGAATCAGAAATCTACCTTGCGAGTCTTTTATTTTTTCATGTGGCTTAAATGCCACTGTATCTCTGATGGCGATGAGTACACCTCTGGTTTTAGATTCTGCGTCTGCAGTAAAAACAAAGGGGTAATTTCTGTGTGAGCATTTAAGGGGAGCTAAAGAGCTGAAGTGGGTTTCCTGTGCACACAATGTCACTGTTATGCATAAGGGCCCCCTCCAAAGAGATTTACGTTTCATAGGATGGTTAAGCCCTTTAACATTAATGGTCAAAACATTAAGTGGTATATCTGACTGTGTCCAAGGGTGCTAAAAGTCTGCACGGAAATATCTGAAAGAAATATGGCGGGTCTTTGTAGGATAGAGATGGAAATGTGATAAAATAGATACTCTCAAAGGTGAAATTGGGCATAGTACTCACGTTGTAGAATGTGATGATGAGGTCTTATTCCAACGATCGGTTTGAGAAAGGATCCGGCGAGGTGAGGTATGAAACCATCAGACAGTGGTTGCAGTGAACTGTATGTTCTCTTGGTCCAATCAACATCCAGGATAGTATAGGAAGAAGATAATAAAAGGATAAAAAAGAAAGAAAGAAAAAACTTGAAACATAAAAAAAAAGTGCAACACACCTAACATGGTGTAATAAGAAAGGAAGGTGCTGAGCACCTAGCGGCAGCAACATGCTGCTGACATGTATTGGGGGGTAAGTCTGACTGTACAATTCTTGGCCCTAATCTTCCAGGGATTTAAGAGTTGGGTGTTGACAATCCGGCCAATTCACAAGTGCGACTTCGAATTTTTGGCGTTAACTTCCTTCCATGGTCGATCAGCTTGCCGCGGTGTGCTGGTGGTGGGGCTTATTGCCTCTGACTCAGGTAGAATATCCCATTCCTTTAATAGAGCAACCCCTCTCTCCAGAGTTGTATAGGTATGATTCTCTCTGGTCACAGTGAGTTTTGTTGGGTAACCCCATTTGTATACGATTTTATGATTGTGCAGTGCTTTAGTCACCGTATTTAGATTCCTCCTTTTCTGAAGTGTATATTGCGAGAGATCAGTGAAAAACTGCAAGTTTTGATACTGTGGAGGGATTTGGTCATGCTTCCGCATACATGACATGAGGTTCTCCTTCACATGAAAGAAGTGTAATCTGAGAAGTACATCTCTCGGAATGTGGTCAGATAGATGTGACGGCTTAGGCAGGCGATGGATCCTGTCGATAGTGACGTCCAAGTTGGTGAGGCTTGGAATGAGGTTTTTTGAAAAGTTTTGCTGCATATGGACCTAGGTCGGACTGTTGCACCGACTCGGGGATCCCCCTTATTTTCAGGTTGTTCCATCTCGACCTGTCCTCCATGTCAGCCAATTTTGCTTTAATCCACTCATTATCATTTTCTTTTTCCTCATTAGCATCAACCAGGTCGTTGATGGTATCGGCATATTCACCCATTATGACCTCGATGTGATCCACCCTGTTCCCCGTTGCCTGTATGTCTCTGTTAAATTTATGCATACATGAGGCCATATCAGACTGGATTGTGCTTCTCAATGACAAGAGCTTTTAGTACAGTATCCAGTACTGGCTGATTCTGTGTAGGGAAGGATTTGATTGATTCAGGCATGTCTCTTGTGTCTTCCTCTGAATCTGGCGCTGGGCTAGCAGCCGGGCTCAATCCAATGTCATTTAGCCTGGGTCTGGACTTAGCAGGACTATTGGATGCTGGAGAGGGAGGATAGGAGTGTTGGGGATTGATTGGGGTGGATTTTGTACTCTTTTTCGATGCCTTACTATGTGCTGAGGCTGCCGGAGGAATGTAGGCCTCGGCGCCATCTTGCCTACCTCCATTAGCCTTCAGGCTGTAGAAGTCCGCCAGGCGCTGCGGGCGTCTATCATTACGCTGTTTGTTGGGCATGATCTTGGAGGCTGCCCGGTCTGATCTGCCGTGGAATGGTGCCAAAAGTGTGCCTGGATGGTCCGCTATACACCGCTGATTCCCTGTGTCGGCAGAGCTCCGGTATTACGCGACCATTCGGCACCGCTGCAGGCCACGCCCCTCGAGAAAAATAATTTTGAATAAATTTGTTCTACACACCAGAGAAAGGTGTTGAGAAGACCATATCTCACATTTAGATTTAGGTTGGGTTATGAGAGGTGTAACATTAGATCCAAAAAGGAGCTAGGTTCAAGGGAGACATGGATGCCTATGTACTTAAAGTGCTGAACCCACTGCAGGAAAGTAGTACTAGCCGCCTGTGGTGCACGTTTATCTAAGGGAAAGAGGTTTTTTTTTTTTTTGCCATCTGGGGAAGACTGAGGATCATTAAGATACTGTAGCGCATCATCCGCATATAATGGTAGCTTGTCCTCCAGTGGCCCCACCCACAGGCCATGAATGTTTGGATTGGTGCGAATGATAGAGGCGAAGGGCTCCATGACCAAGGCAAAGAGGGGCAACCCTGTCTCAAACCCCTATGCAGAGAGAAGGGGATTGAGAGGACTTTGTTGGCAAAGACCCTGGCTGTAGGGGCCAAATAAAGAAGCTGAATACACCAAATGAATTTAGGACAAAAAATAATTTGAATAAAGTTACCCAAAGAAACAGCCACTCCACGAAATTACATGCCTGTTCAGCAACCAAAGAGGCAATGACTCGGGGACCAATATTGTCCTGTTGGACTTTAAGGTGGGTGAACAATTATCAGAGATTAAAGTGATATTAAAGTCTTGTTTTTTCCTGTTAAAAATAACAAACATGTTCTACTTACCTGCTCTGTGCAGTGGTTTTGAACTGAGCAGCCCAGATCCTCCTCTTCTCGGGTCCCTCTTAAATGCTCCTGGCCCAACCCTCCTGTTGAGTGCCCCCACAGCAAGCAGCTTTCTATGGGGGCACCCGAGCCAAGCCGCAGATCCCTGTGTTCATTCAGACACAGAGCCACGGCCTGGTCCTGCCCCCTTTTACCCCTATTGGCTCACTGACTTTGACAGCAGCGGGAGCCAATGGCACGCTGCTGTCTCAGCCAATGAGGAGGATCTCTTGTTCAACATTGCTGGATCTAGATGGACCTCAGGTAAGTATTAGGAAGGCTGAGGGGGGATGCTGCACACAGAAGACTTTTTATCTTAATGCATAGAATGCATCGAGATAAAAAAAAAACGTATGCCTTTGCAACCACTTTAATATCGGATCCCTTCCCCTTACTCACTGCAAAGTATATTCCCATGGGCAATTAAAAGGCTAAAAATAAAACCTATGTGTCTCACGGCCAAAGTTAAAATGGCTATAAATAATAAGTAAATGACTTTAAAAAAAGATAAAATGAAGGAACACTATCATTGTTTAAATGCTACAAAGAATAAAACGCAATATGTAAAAAAGAAATCAAGGATGCAAAAATTAAAAACGAATGGCAGATTGCAAAAGCATAATAGGACAAACCCCGAAAAATTCTTCAAATATATTAATAGTAAAAAAAGGTCAGGTCTGAGCGCGTAGGCCCTTTACAAAATAATCTAGAGTGGGTGACTGGAGACAAAGAGAAGGCAAATGTATTAAATACTTTCTTCAGCTCTGTGTATAAAAAGGAGCATGGGGGAGCTTGTATAATGGGGATGGTATTGACACAGCCCTAAATGATCCACAATAGCTCAAAAGTGATCTGGTCCAGAAATATTTAGACAGAATAAATGTGGATAAAGCACCTGGACCAGATGGCATCCACCCACGGATCCTAAAAGAATTGAGCTCTGTCATTTCAAAGCCATTGTTTCTAATTTTCAGGGACTTGTTAATGACTGGATTGGTGTAGGGCCAATGTGGTGCCCCTATTTAAAGAGGGATCAAAGTCTTTACCACCAAGTAACTATAGACCTGTTAGTTTAACTTCTATAGTCAGGCAGATGTTGGAGAGTTTAATAAAAGACCACATAGACGAGTTCTTGCTGGAAAAAGATTTTAAGCAACAGACAGCATGGATTCATGAAAGACAGAAGTTGTCAAACAAACCTGATCTCTTTTTATGAGGAGGTAAGTAAAACCTTGGACAGAGGGGTGGCTGTGGACATGGTATACTTGGATTTTGCAAAAGCGTTTGACACCGTTCCCCACACACGACTAATGTGTAAGGTAAAGTCTACAGGCTTGGAACGATCAATTTGTAAATGGACAAAAAACTGGCTAGAAAACCAAATTCAGAGTAGTGGTTAATGATTCTTACTCTGAATGGTCTAAGGTTATCATTGGTGTACTCCAAGGTTCAGTGTTGGGACCCTTACTTTTAAATATTTTTATACATGATATAGGGTCTGGGATTAAAAGTACAATTTCTGTCTTTGCAGATGACACCAAACTATGCAGTGGAATAACAATCCTTAAAGGATGTCTCCAATTTACAAGCTGACCTCAATGCACTGTCTAATTGGGCAACTAAGTGGCAAATGAGGTTTAATGTTGATAAATGTAAACTTATGCACTTGGGAGCTAAGAATATGCATGCATCATACATACTAGGGGGAGTACAACTGAGGGGATCCATAGTGGAGAACGACCTGGGGGTTTTGGTAGATCATAAGCTCAATAATAGCATGAAATCCCAAGCTGCAGTTTCCAAAGCGAGCAAAGTCCTTTCTTGTATTAAGAGAGGTATGGACTCCAGAGAGAGAGAGAGAGAGATAAAAACATTTCCCCTGTACAAATCATTAGTAAGACCTCATCTGGAATATGCAGTTCAGTTTTGAGCACCAGTTCTCAAAAAGGATATCAGGGAACTGGAGAACGTGCAGAGAAGGGCAACCAAACTGATAAGAGGCATGGAGGAGCTCAGCTATGAGGAAAGATTAGAGGAACAGAATTTATTCTCTTGAAAAGAGGAGATTAAGGGGGATATGATCAACATGTACAAATACATAAGTGGTCCATATAGTGAACTTGGTGGTGGTGTTCACTTTAAGGTCATCACAGAGGACAAGTGGGCACTCTTTATGTCTAGAGGAAACAAGATTTCATCTCCAAATACGGAAAGGTTTCTTCACAGTAAGAGCTGTGAAAATTTGGAATAGACTCCCTCCAGAGGTGGTTCTGGCCAACTCAGTAGATTGCTTTAAAAAAGGCCTGGATTTTTTCCTAAATGTACATAATATAACTGGGTACTAACATATATAGGTAAATTTGATCCAGGGAAAAGCCAATTGCCTCTCGGGGATCAGGAAGGAAGTTTTTTCCCTGCTGTAGCAAATTGGAGCATGCTTTGCTGGGGTTTTTTACCTTCTTCTGGATCAACTGTTGGTGAAGGATTCTGTATATGTGATTGTATTTTATTTATTTTTTGTTGAACTAAATGAACTTGTGTCTTTTTTCAACTTGACTAACTATGTACCGGTAACTATGTATGAACCCAGATTGGTCTTTGTGAAGCAGAGTGGTAATAACTGAGTTTAGTCTACCAGCCAGGGCCTTTGCCAAGATTTTTGCATCAACATTTAAGAAGGAGCAAAGATGCTTCCTGGTCCCCTCCACACCTTTACAAAATTCTGTCAAGTGAATCAGGCTGAATTGGTGGATATTAGCTTTGGGTCTAAGATCTTGTAAGTGTCTATGTGATTCTTTGTAGTATTTCTCTTGGTTTGTAGGAAATTGCTTCCCTTTTCTGTTTGCATGTTGTTGTTTCATAGTTGGTAAGGTTGAATAAAGACCAGTCGATCTAATTCAACCTCTGTGGATGTATGTGCATTTATGTGTCTATTACTTCCCATATCCCTGTATATTGTGTTCAATAAGATGCCCAACTAAAACTTTTTTGAAATTAGCAACCCTTCCAGCTGAAACCACCGATTCCACATCCTTACCGATCTAACCGCAAAGAACCCCTTATGTAGTTTAAGGTTAAGGTTGTCTTCTTAAGTGACTTGAGACTGAATAGTTCCGTCCCAATGTTGTAATCACAATTAGGATACTTGTATATCACTACCATATTCCCTTTTAAGTGTTTCTACACCAGAGAGAATACATTTAATGTTTTGTAATTGTTCCTTATAACTGAGGTCCCCCAGAAGGTGGCTGAGGAGAAGATAAATGTTTGTGAGGCTTGTTCAGAGTGTTCTTCTGGGGCTGCTGCCCCTACGAAGCAGGCTTTGTACTGGAGAGCTGATGATGGCCTCAGCAGGGTCTTGGCTGAGGGACTGATGAAATCTGGATTGAAAGATGCATGCTGGAGAGCATTACCTATGGTAGTTGACCTAAAGAGGGAATCCCTTTTTCACAGAAGAGTGTTACGTGGAAACTGTTATGAGTGACAGATGTCCTAGGACTTTGTGAGTAAGACTCAGATTGTGGATCTCAGGTGGGCATGCACTTGGGGAAGTAAGTACCAGAGGTTGCTGTAAGCACTGGGACTGTATGGATAGAGTCCCCGATTGGCTGGTCATTCTGTCTTACCCCAGCAAAGAATGTTAAGAGAAGATTCTGTCTAAAGTTGTCTGCCTGGTAATTTCTGTTGACCTATCTCTCACCTGTTCAAGTGTTTCTGCAATAAATCCACAAAAATATAATTTTATAAGTTATTTTTTATTATTATTATATTATAATAATATAAACCAAAATAATCTCTATCATAAGCCAGAAAAGTAAAGAATTCATTGTTTTTTTTTTTTCTTGTAGTTAGTGTGATGAACTATTACTTACTGCTCAGTGTACCTCAGCCTCTAAAGAGGTGACCCTAAGATTCCTATAAACATAAAAGAAAGTTTGCTTGCTTGGCTGGTTGAGGTTGATTTTTAAACCATGTTCAGACATGTATAGCCAACACAATTGTTCTTTGGGTGAAAGAGAATTTTTGGGGCCCTTTCACACCAATGCGCTTTTGTGCAGCTTAGGGTCATTTCACATTGAATACAGGTATATACAGAAATATGTTTCACTGTCTGTAGATTTTAATAAAATATACAGTACTGTGCAAAAGTTGTAGGCAAGCATTAAATGCTATAAAGTAGGGATTATTTAAAAATATATATTTTAATGATCTATTTTAAACAATTTATAGAATGCAGAGTGAGCGAACAGAAGAAAAATCTAAATCAAATATTTGGTGTGACTACCCTTTGGGTTCACACTAGCATCAATTCTTACCCCTGCACAGTTTGTAAATTTGCACAAAGTAATAGATTTTGTAGGATTAGAGTCAGAGGCGCAATTGCGCGCTGATTGGACACAGGGATGCCAATCAGCGGGTCCGGGGGACCCGATGTCGGCCGGCCACCCGCTATTATTCCCCAGAGAGGCAGAACTGCGATCTGCCTATGTAAACAAGGCAGATTGCCGTTCTGACGGAAGAAGAAAGAGATCTTGTGTTCCTGCTAAGCAATAACATGGATCTGTCTTCATCTAGTCAGAGAAACCCCCACGCAGTTAGCAAGCACCAGCTAGGCATACATTTAACCCTTTAATGGCCCGATGTTAACCACTTCCCTGCCAGTGTCATTAGTATAGGTACAGTGCATATTTTTAGCACTGATCGCTGTAATAATGTCACTGGTTCCCAAAAAAGTGTCAGGTGTCCGATTTGTCTGCCGCAATGTCACAGCCCCACTAAAAATCGCTGATCGCCGCCATTACTAGTAAAAAAATTAAAGAAAAGTGCCATAAAAATATCCCACGATAACGTTTGCGCAGACCGGTCAATATACGCTTGTTGGGATTTTTTTTTTACTAAAAATATGTAGCAGAATATATATTGGCCTAAATTGATGAAGAAATTCAATTTTTTTTTTTTTTTTTTTCTTTTACATTATTTTATTGGGTCATGTTTTATAGCAGAAGTAAAAAAATATTGTTTTTTATTCAAAATTGTTGCTCTTTTTTTGTTTATAGCACAAAAAAATAAAAACCGCAGAGGTGATCAAATACCACCAAAAGAAAGCTCTATTTCTCGGGGAAAAATACATAAATCTTATTTGGGTACAGTGTTGCATGACCATGCAATTGTCAGTTAAAGTAATGCAGTGCCATAGCGCAAAAATTGGCCTGGTCATTAAGGGGGTAAAACCGTCTAGAGCTGAAGTGGTTAAACAGTTATACCAAGCAGGGGCTAATGATTATCAATTTCATATGTAGGTTGAAACAGTCATTAACTGAAACAGAATGAGCTGTGTAGGAGGCTAAAACTGGGTGAAGATCAGCCAAACTGCTACTAAGGTGAGGTTTTTTGTCATACACCATGGCAAGACTGAGCAGTGGAACAAGACACCAAGGTAGTTATACTGCATCAGCAAAGTCTCTCCCAGGCAAAGATTTCAAAGCAGACTGGGGTTTCAAGATGTGCTGTTCAAGCTCTTTTGCAGAAACACAAAGAATAAGGCAACATTCAGGACCGAATACTCAATGGTCAGCCAAGGAAACTTAATGCAGCCGATGAAAGACACGTTGTGCAATACTTTCCTTCCACATCAGAAATCCCAGGGACCCAGGTATCACCTTCTACTGTCCACAGAAGTCTGGCTGGAAGTGGTCTTCCTGGAAGAATTGCGGCCAAAAAGCCATACCTCTAAACCTGGCTAAGTGACTCAACTATGCATGAAAACATTGGAACTGGGATGCAGAAAAATGGTTGCAGGTGCTCTGGACTGATAAATTGAAACTGAAATATTTGGCTGTAGCAGGAGGAAGTTTGTTTACCGAAGGGCTTGAAAGTGGTAAAATAATGAGTGCCTGCAGGGAAATATACAGTCAGTGTCATTAAGAACTATCTTTAGTGTAAAGAACGAGGAGTCCTTGGATTTACGGTTTGGCCCCCACAGAGCCCTGATCTCAACATTGCGTCTGTCTGTGATTGCATGAAGAGACAGAAGGATTTGAAGCAGCGTATGTCCACAGAAGATCTGTGGTTAGTTCTCCAAGATGTTTGGAACAACTTACCTACCGAGTTACTTCAAAAACTGTGTGCAAGTGTTCCTAGAAGAACTTATGCTGTTTTGAAGGCAAAGGGTGGTAATATCGCAGAGGTAGTGAGACAGTAAATGGCTTCAAACATGCTTGGGACAAACCTAGATCTATAGTCAGACAATAACAGTAACGGGTTTTCCACTACGGACACATAGTAGACCCTAGAACCCGCAGGCTACTGCCCTACTCTGATCTTCAGACCAAATATGACCTTCCGCATCAAGCCTTCTACAGTTACCTGCAAATACGCCACTATGCCCTGTCCATATCGTCTGATCTACAGTTCTCCCTTCCAACGCCTTCAATAGAAACTAAAGGTAAACATGCATACATGATCAAATGGGAAAAAGCCCTCGGTGAGGAACTTCCCATGGAGCAATGGCAGACGATATGGACCCAGGCGGCAAAAAGCTCCCTTTGTACCCTATATAAGGAAAACACTTATAAAATCCTCCTGTACTGGTATATGACCCCGGATACCCTCCACGCCATATACCCCTCCAGCTCCGATCGCTGCTGGCGCTGTCAAAAAGAAAGAGGAACACTCCTCCACATATACTGGAGCTGTCCATTGATAACTCCTTACTGGGCTGCGGTCCACCAGTTGTTGACCGGTCTTTTAGAAGTACAGATCCCCATGATCCCCGAGTCCTTTCTTCTAGGAGTCTTAACACTAAAGATCCCTACACCATACAAAAAATTAATGCGCCACATTCTCACGGCGGCACGCTGTCTAATTGCCCTACAATGGAAAAAACTTCTCCCCCCACTCCTGAAGCCCTATACGCCAGGATTAAAGATGTGGAGTTGATGGAGAAGATGACGGCCAGAATACAGGATAGGCTGGAAGCGCATAATAAAGTTTGGGAGCTGTGGCATCTTCGAGAGGATCCACCATGAACAAGTAAACAAGTTACTATAACAACCGCCCCCCCCCCCCCCTTCTCTTCCTTCATTCTTTTCTCCCTCTTCTTTCTTTCTCTATGCCTTGAATGTATTAACGACCTGTACAGTTTTGAACAGTGTTATGGGGAAAGATGCAGGGAACAGTTATATACATGTCTCTTATTACGTGCTCCCCTTCTTTCCTTTTTCCTTCCCTTTTTATTTTGTCGTTCTCTACATATTATGTACTCCTGTAATACAAATATTACAATAAAATGTTATTTGGAAAAAAAAAGTAACGGGGAAAAAAAAAATTAAAAATGGGCAGACTTGATCTACTTGTTTTTTTTCTGCCGTCACTTTTCTATGTTTCTGTGCCAAATATTAATTTGATTTTGATTTCTCTTATGTTCATTTACTTTCCATTGTGTTAATTGATTAAAAAAAAAATTACGCTTCTAGTTCTGAAAGCATTTTTAATTTACAGCATATTTTCACACATGCTTAAAACGTTTGCAGAGTAGTATGTCCCCATTGGATAACATCCCTATGACTCTGTAAGAAATCTGGTAGTTTGTGAGTGGGGTGTAGTTGCAGGATGGTAGGGACTAAAAGTACAAGGTGTGTAAAAGCAGAATATGCTGGTCATATACCAACAGATTTTTGGCTGAACAAAAAAATCCAAATGATTCCCCCATCTGCGCAGTGCAGATGAACACATTTTCCATTGAGAGCATTGTATTCTGACAGCTGATTTGCTACAGTTACTGTCTGGTTAAGTAGTTTCCACCCAGCTCCCTAATTTTTCAGATCAAAGGATGTTAGGCCACTCCCTCCTCCTCAAAAAACTCCACGCTTTTGGTCTCCATGACTGTACTCCTCGCTGGTTTTCTTCCTACTTATCCAATCGCACCTTTTGCGTTACAATTCTACTTCCTCCTCTCCTCTGACTTTCTCTGTTGGGGTTCCCCTAAGCTTCTGTTCTTGGACGTCCTATTTTCAATTTGCACCTCCTCCCTGGGTCAGCTGATAGCCTCCCATGGCTTCCAGTACCACCTCTAAGCTGACGACACCCAAATCTATTTCTCTACCACTCAGCTAACTCCTTCAGTCTCCCCACATATCAGATATATCAGTCTGGATGTCGCACCACTTCCTCAAACTTAACTGCTTACCGATCAGCCGCCATCATTATACTGCCGCAGGCCGGCACGATCCTGCGAACCGTCGTAGCTATATGTTGGTCCCTTTAAGCGGGATAGCAGGCATACGCGTGCTGCCGGAGGTGCGTGCTCACTGCATCGATCGCGGGCACGAGAGGCAGAGCAGAGGCGTGTGTGTGTAAACACAAATCCCTGTTCTGTTCTGTGAGGACAGACAGTTTGTGAGTTCCTAATAGCTAGGAATCATAATCTGTCATTTTCTTTAGGTCAGTTCCCCTCACAGTTAGAAACACAAACAGGGAACACAACCCCTTGATGGTCCCCTAGTGTTAACCCCTTCCCTGCCAGTGACATTTTTACAGTAATCAGTGCACTTTTATAGCACTGATCGCTGTATAAATGCCAATGGTCCCAAAAATGTGTCAAAAGTGTCCGATGTGTCCGCCATAATGTCGCAGTCCCGATAAAAATCGCAGATCGCCGCCATTACTATTAAAAAAAAAAAATAATAAAAATGCTATAAATCTATCTCCTATTTTGTAGACGCTATAACTTTTGTGCAAACCAATCAATATACGCTTATTGCGATTTTTATTACCAAAAATATGTAGAAGAATACATATTGGCTTATTAAGAAAAAAAAAGGGGTTATTTATTATAACAAAGTACAAAATATTGTGTTTTTTTTCAAAATTGTCGCTCTTTTTTTGTTTATAGCGCAAAAAATAATAACCGCAGAGATGATCAAATACCAACAAAAGAAAGCTTTATTTGTTGGAAAAAAAGGACTTAAATTTTGTTTGGGTGCAGGGCCGCACGCAATTGTCAGGTAAAGTGACGCAGTGCCGAATCGCAAAGAATGGCCTGGTCATTCAGCAGCCAAATCTTCCGGGGCTGAAGTGGTTAATCTATCCAAAACCTTGCCTCTTCCTCTGATCCCTCTGTCAAAATCGATGGCACAACCATAAGCCCATCCCCTCATGCCAAGGTCCTATGATGGCCTCCCCTTTGCACGTGCCCCCTGCAGGGCACGCACGTGCTGTGATTACCGAGTCACTGAGTCTCAGGTGATCACAGATCCAAGTAAGGGGCTGATCCTGGCCCCTTACCACATGATCAGCTGTCAGCCAATGACAGCTGATCACATGATGTAAACAAAAGCTCGGTAATCTTTTTTTTTTTTCTCCTCACGCTGATAGCGTGAGGAGAAAAAAAAGCCGATCACTGGCTTATCTGAAAGGGACATCGGTCCCGAAGAGGCAATTATGCCTCATCTGTGCCACCTGCCATTGCCACCTGCCTGTGCCCACCATTGCCACATATCAATGCCCATGAGTGCCACCTATCAATGCCCATGAGTGCCACATATCAATGCCCACCAGTGGTGCCAATCAGTGCCACCTAGCAGTGCTGCCTATCAGTATAACCGATCAGTGCCCATTATTGCCACCCATCAGTGCCTATCACTGCCACCTATCAGTGCCCATCAGTGCCGCCTCAGCGTACATCAATGAAGGAGAAAAATTACCTGTTTGCAAAATTTTATAACAAAATATTAAAAAAAAAAAAAAAAATTCTTTTAAAAGTTCGGTCTTTTTAAATTTTTTTAACAAAAAATATAAACCGCAGAGGTGATCAAATACCACCAAAAAAAAGCTATTTGTGGGAAGACAGTGTTGTATGACCGCGCAACTGTCATTCAAAGTGCATCAGCGCTGAAAGCTGAAAATTGGTCTGGACAGGAGGGGGGTTTAAGTGCCCATTAAGCAAGTGGTTAAGCCCCACATCCAATCACTGTCCAAATCTTGCCACCTCAACCTCCAACATCAAATACGCCCCTTTCTCACTAATGACCCAACAAAGCTCTTAATTCACTTCCTGGTCAGCTCTCGCCTTGACTACTGCAACTCCCTCCTCATTGGCTTACCTCTACATAGTCCATCCGCTCTTCAATCCATCATAAATGCTGCTGCCAGACTCATCCACCTTACCAACCGAGCTGTGTTTGCTACTCCTCTCTGTCAATCTCTCCACTGGCTTCCGCTCACCCAACAGATTAAATTCAAAATAATGTCTACTTACAAAGACCTAGTCTCAAAATACCAACCTAATCGTTCTCTTCGTTCTTCTCAAGACCTCCTGCTCTCTAGCTCCCTCATCACATCCTCCCATGCTCGCCTCCAGGACTTTTACAGAGCCTCTCCAATCCTATGGAACTCCTTACCCCAATCTGTCCAATTATCTCCTACTCTATTAGCTTTTAGACGATCCCTGAATACCCTCCTCTTCAGAGAAGCCTATCCTACCATACCTAACATCTGTATTTTCATTTTCTCCATTTGATCATCCCCCACAGTTATTACCTTTTGTTCCACTTGACCCTCCCTTCTAGATTGTAAGCTCTAACGAGCAGGGCCCTCTGGTCCCTCCTGTATTGAATTGAATTGTAACTGTACTGTCTGCCCCCATGTTGTAAAGCGCTGCGCAAACTGTTGACCCTATATAAATCCTGTATAATAATAATAGCAGTAGGTTGTTGACAGGGCTACCCTGGGTATGCATGTGGTATGCCATGGTGTGAACAAGGCATTCAAGATAAGAAAGATGTGTACACAACTCTCTGAATTTTGTTTAGGAAAATGAGAATCTAAAGAAGACCAGCTGCTGAAACAGAAAAATATTTAGCATACACTGAGAAATCAGAAAATTGCATACCAGCCAGCGGGTCGGTTAAGCTTGCCTTTTATTTACACAAGGTCACGGGTTTTTTATTGTGCACCATTATAACCACTGGTGTACTAACAACCTATGACATCATCAGTTGGAGGACATCGGGCACCTGCATAGTATCCTTGTGTGCCTGTCTCCTGCCCCTCTCTATTAGCACTGGGGACACATTAGCTGAGTGATGGAGAGACACTGAGGGAGAAGAGAAACGCTGGAATACTAGTTAGTACCAGTCTGCTAAGGTGTGTTTGCTTAGGAAGAATAAATCACCTCTAACGTTGGTGTTCTATGTGTGTGGTGTTGCTGCATTATGAAAAACGTATAGTTTAATTTTTTTACATTTTAGCATGGGGTGCCTTGAAATTGTGCAGAATGTTGAAGGTTGAGAAACACTGTAGTAGACTCTATGAGAAATTTTAAACTTTCTGTCAGATACATTTGCCAATTTTTCACAAGTAATGAAGATTTAGAGCAGTATATTTATTTGTTATTGCATGTCAATTTTTTTAGATCACCAACCATGGCTGGCGGATTATTCTCTGTCAGTAAGAAGTACTTTGAGTATCTGGGATCTTATGATACAGGGATGGAAGTATGGGGAGGAGAAAACCTTGAATTCTCATTCAGAGTAAGTAGTCAATCTTACATTTTATGCAAATTTTACTTAAAGCCCAACTAAACTTTAAAGTGGTAGTAAACCCAATACCAAAAATTTAATATGTTGCAGCCTATCAGTCGATCGATGTGACTACATAAGGTTTTTTTTTTTTTTAGTTTTTTTTTCCCTTTTGTCACGACCTGGTGATCTGCCAGTAGCACCCTTCCTATATTGGAGTGCCTACACTCTGGATTAAGAAGCACAGAGATACCTTTGGAAATTGTCAGTTTGAGGGGATAGTAGTGTTGGATACTCTAGCAGAGTTAGATCCAGTAAACACATTGAAGCTAAACTCCAGCTAATACTTTTTAGGCAAGTGGTTCTCAACCTGTCCAGTGCCATGACCCCATGATAAAATTTCCCAAGTTGTGGGGACCCCCTAACAGTAAAATGATTTTCGTAGCGTGGGTTGTCAGCACCCAAGGCAAGACAAGTAATTTGCCCCCCCTAACCCACAGACATTTAGCGCTCCTTGGGTCCCTTCCACTCGTACAGTATTAAAACCCCTTCTGGTACATTTTAGGATGTACCACTCTTTCTCTTTGTTCTCCCTTCTTTCCCTTTTATGTCTCTCTATCCTAATTTCTTGGTTTTTTTTCCCCATCCTTCTCTCTAGCCATCTTTCTTGTTTTCTCTTATTCTTTCTCTCCCTTTTTCTTTGTTCCTTGCCCTCTTTTTCTCTCCCCTCCATGTATTCTCTATTTTTATTCCTCCTCTTAGTGGGGGGGTGGGGGGAATGGGATGAGTGGCAGTGCTGGGGGGAGTTCTGATCAGCCAACTTGGGTGCTCTTGATCGAGGTCATCTGCTGATCTGAGAACTGTAGTGGGGACTTTTAATGGCAACTATAATCACAGATAGTGTTGCTCACTGTGTCTCTGGATTCACTGTGTCTCCGACTTTGTGGTGTCTCGTAGCAGTGAAACCTATGCCAAAATCAGGAGATAGGGTCTCCTCAAGCCCCTCCCACTTCACATTCCTCACCAGTCATCTGACCTCTAGTCTCTGCCCCCTAGCCATGCCTTGAACTGAATGTGCGGCTGTGAAGAGGCTGAGTGGGCGGCCACAGGCCCCGGGGACAGCCCAGCTGGGCGGCCACAAAAAGGATGGGAGAGCGGTGCAGGCTTCAGGAACAGCCCAGGATTTGGTGACCCCTGGCAAATCATCATTTGACCCCCAAGTTGAGAACCACTGTTTTAGGCAGTTAAACCAACATTTTTTTTTCCTTTTTGTGATAAAGGTTTTACATGAATGCTGACCATTGTAAGCACCCCTGTCAGTGCCCTGTCAAGCACCCTCCAACCTCTACATCTGCAGGACAGCTTGTTTTGTTGAAAAATAGACTTACTGGCAGGATCACCAGGTGAAAATAAAAGAAAAACAGCCTGAAAAAGAAAACTAATGCTGCAATCACAGCTAAGAATTGGTAAAATGCAATATGATATTTTTTTGGGAAATTACTTTTTATTGAGATTTATAGTATATACTGTGACATTGGGGGATGGCTAGCTCAGTGATAGATGCATTTTAAGTGAGTTCACAGCCAACAGGAACTAAGGTTTCAGGGCGTGGTCGCCCACTTTTATTGAAAGTAACAAAAAGATGAACGTTCACACACGCATTTGGTTTCCCACACAGGGGTTCTTCTTCCAAAACAACAACAACTGAAAAATGCCAATCCACCTGGCTCTTAAGGCTTGCTCAGCCTTGGCCGCAGTTCCTTGCTGCACGGGCCCACTCCTGGCCTTTAGGAAGAGGCTCTCCTGACACTCCAGGCTTCCACACTCCTTCAAGACTCTCGGTCCCCTCTGGTCCCCAAGACTCTCTCTTCCAGTTGTCTCAGCTATGGTCTCCCCGACTCTCTCAGCTGGCCCAACTCTCTGTCTACTGACCTGGAACCTCTCCCACATGGAGTACAGTCTCAAGGATGTTGCCTGGGTTCTTAAACGGTAGCACATCTCCTTCCTGTTTGCAGCAACTGCTCCAACACCAACTCCTTTCTCACACACACTGAGCTATGCTCAGCTCTGCCTTATTATGAGTGTGTGCACCTGGGCACACACACAACCTGCAGAGCTTCTGGAAAACCTGGACACATGACTGAAGACTCCATCCCTCCCAATGCTCTTTAAAATCTTCAAGTTTCCAGCCCCAATCCAGACTTACAAAATCCAGAGAAAACTTAAAGCATAGCTACCTATGGATTTAATCTGAAACCGTGTCCATGGATGCCATCCAGGCCCCCCCCCATACCTCGTCAAATTTGGTCTCAACCCCCCTACTCAAATAAGTAGACTGCTTTGTTAACCAGGGAGTTCCAAGAAGCCAAAGTCGGGGTAGTAGATCTCTTCCATGACAGGATAATCAGTTTCTTGGAGTAGAACAACAAGAGAGGGAGAAGAGTTTGTATAGCCCTAGTGGTAGCCAAAGGCTCAACCAAGCTCAACAGGCATACTTCAACCGAAAGGGGGACTGAGATGGATGTGACTGACCGGATACACTTTGCTATGTCTTGCCAGTAGGGCTTGATATGTGGACAGTCCCAAAAAATGTGCATGAAGTTTGCAAGGGGTGCAGAACATCTCCAGCAGTGTTGGCTCCCAAACATCCTAGCTAACCTAGCTGGGGTAAGATAGATTCTATGCAAAAATTTGTACAGGATCAGACGATATCAAGTAGAAACTATACATTGAAATGGGGCCCCCCAAATTTCGTCCCAATCATCTCTGTCCAAACCAGGAGCCACTGCCTCCCAGGCTAGCCTGCAAGTCTCTGTCAATAGGACCGTTTCTGGAAAAAGGTCTTTGTATAAACTGGAGACTGGTTTAGACAAGGAGTCACTGCTTGTCAGTAATTCTAGGTCACTAGGTTCAAGGTCAAGAGGGCCTCTGCCAAATTGAGAGCGAAAAGCATGTCGCAATTGAATATATCTAAAGTGTGAGTTTGGTAGGCCATAGCACTCTTTTCAGGCCATCAAAGGTCACCAGAGTGCCATTTTATATTATATGGTGTAAGGTCTTAATACCATATTTAGTCAAAACTACCGGGTCTAAGTAATCAAAAAAATGCGTTACATTTGGGTTTTTCCATAAAGATAGATTGGGGGGGAAACCTGCCAGGACTAGAAGGTCTAAAACCCTGGGCCACCAACCATGCCTTAATAACTGAGCACATGGAAGAGGCGAGTGAGTATGGAGACTTCAATTCTCTGTATACCAAGAGGGATAGTGCCTCATATGATCCCACACAGGCAGCTTCCAGGGATACCGAGGCATCATCAGTGGGGGTAGTTAGCCAGTGGTGAGCTACTGTCAATTGGCCAGTGAGGAAATATTTATAAAAGTCAGGCACCTCAAGCCCCCTTCCCCCCAGGGCTGCTGTAATATGGCAAATTTAGGGCGGGGGATACCTCTGTGCCATAAAAAGGAGGAGAGTATGCTATCTATAGATTTGAAAATTGATTTGGGGATCCACACTGCGGAGTTTCCTAGGATGTACAAGAATAATGGCAACCTTTTTTATCTTGATTAGATTTATCTTCCAAATGAGTGACAGGGAGGTTTTTCCAAGTGTGTAGTTTCTTTTCTTAAAATAGCAAGGGGGGGCGTTGAGGCCTATGAAGTCAGTCACCGAGTTTGTTATTATGAGCCCCGAATATTTAATTTGTGTGACCCACTGTAGGGGATTATTTGGGGTCTGCCTGCCGAGGTATGGGTTGGGAACATAAAGGAGTATTTTAGACTTCGTCCAGTTAACCTTAAGGTCAGAGACCACTGTAAACTTGCCCAGGAGCAACAGTGCAGCATGTAGGAAAGGTCCCGTGTCCCGAATAAATAGTACCAGATCATTTGCATAAAGGGCCGTCGTTTCAGTCAGAGTACACACGCTGATAGCCTGAATTTGGGGAGATGAGCACAACATAATTGCCAGAGGTTCCATAACCAGTGTGAATAGCCCTGGTGAAAGGGGGCACCCCTGTCTGGTGCCTCTGGACACTGGAAAGACATTTGACACTCCACCATTGAGGCGGAGGGCAGCTATTGGATGATCATACAGAGCAGTGATATCCACTTAAAGCGGAGTTCCGCCCAAAAGTGGAACTCAAAGACAGGTATCCTGTCCCCCCTCCCCCCCAAAAGGTGCCAATTATGGCAACGGGCCGCGGCCAATGACACTGGGCCAGTAGGAGAGAGGAGCGGGGCTTCGTGCATGAAAGGGTTCTCGGCGTGAAGCCGTAAGGCTACACTGCCGGGTTCCCTTACCCACAATGGCGGTGGCAGCACCTGACAGCTGATGGAAACATCAGCTGCAGTGCCGACATTGCTGAACACCAGGATGGGTAAGTCTCCTATTATTAAAAGCCAGCAGCTGCAGTATGTGTAGCTGCTGGCTTTTAATTTTTTTTGTGGGCGGACCTCCGCTTTAAGGAATGTGGGGCCATGCATTGTAGTACAATGGTCATGTACCTCCAATCAATGGAGTCAAGCGCCTTTTCCAGGTTGAAAAACACCAGAGCTCCCTCCCGACAAACTCTCAGCAGTCAATTGAGTATGAGTATATACCCTCCGGATGTTAATGTCCATGGCCTTTTTAGGCATGAACCCCATTTGGTATAGTGATATCAAGTGATGTAATATTTTCATTAACCTATTGGTGATCATTTTGGTAAGTATTTTGAGGTCCATGTTGAGCAGTGCTATGGGCCGCTATGAGGAACAATAGAGAGAATCCTTATCCGGCTTGGGCAGTAACACAACATAAAAGGATACTGGTAAAGTCCCAGTGTCAAAACAGTCCCCATAGAGTTGCAAAAGCCTAGGAGACAGGAGATCCAAATACTGTTTGTACCATTCTGCGGGGATCCCATCAGGGCCCGGCAATTTACCATTGGGAAAAGAGGCAACAGCAGTCGCCAATTCTTTTTCAGTGAAAGGTGTCTCTGTTAGCAGCAACCTCTTTTGGTAACACAGGGATCTGGAGGGAATCCAGCAGATCTGTTAAAACCTGAAGGTCATATGGTGGGATGGATGAGTATAGTCCAGTGTAGTAGGAAACAAACTCCTGCATGATACCCTCTCTATCTTTCACTAAAGTCTGATGCCGTCTGCCATCAGGATGGCTAACAATTTCCAGTTTTTGTCGCCCTTCTCAAACAATTCTTTAACTCTATTTCTAAAAACACATCGAGTGAGGCCTTGGAAATGAACCAGTAGAGCCCGCCTAGACATCTGTAAAATGAGAAAAAGGAGAGGGCGAATCAGCATGACTCTGTGCACAACGTAGTTCATGGGCCTGAAGCTCCTCAGATTTGGCATTTTTTTCCATCCTGGGAGCCTTAATGGCAGACACGTACACCCCCCTTGTCGATGCCTTAAAGGCCTTCATTAAACTCCTAAAACTCCTTAAAGTGCAGCCAGACAAAGGCCTCCACCGAGGACTCCTCCTCCCTCCCCGGGTGCAATTGCCAAACCCTTGTGCACCTGTTCCGCAGTAGACCAATCGTGACCTGTAAGGGGTGTGATCAGAGATCCCCCCAGCAACCAGGGGCAGCAGAGCTGAGTTAGCGAAGGCCAAGTCAATACGGGAGGAGGAGGCACTGACATGGAAAACATAGGAGAAACCATTCTCCCTAGGGTAATTACAACGCCATAGCTCCTCCAGTCTGCCCAGTGTCTAAGGTCAAGTTCTGCACCCAAGCCAGGTTAGAGGTGTCTAGAGTATAATCCAGGATGTTGTTGAAATCACCAGCTACAAATAATTCAATGAGCCAAAGGTGGCGACTTTCTCCAGAACACCTTACTTTTGAAAGGGGGTGGGACATAGATGTTCGCTATGGCTAATCACTGGGATTCAATGTCCATCACCACAATCGCATATCACCCCCTGGGGGGGTCTTTGACCACATGTTCAATAGATCAGGCCAGCTTTTTTGGATTAAGCAACACCCCTAGTATATGAAGAGTTTCTGTTTGGGGAGAGTATTTTACTACCAGTCAAGTGGGTCTCTTGCAAGAGATCCACATGAGGGTTCTGGATTTTACGGTACTAAAGGACCATTGAGCTTTAAAACTTTGAATTCAGCCTACAAATATTCCATGAGAAAATTTTCAGATTACTCATATAATAGTGGTTTGGATCTAACAATGACAGGATAAGTAGAATTAGAGGGGAGGAAAGCGGGGTAGGAGCATGGATGCAGAGATTTACATCTCACTAGACAGCAGCATAACATCAGTACAGACTGTGCAAGGCAAACAAAGTCCATTAGCATGAACCTTTTTGGGCAAGACACAAAAAGAAAAAAGGGGAAAAAAAAGAAAAATAAAGTAAAATAAACAGTCTATGATCCCAGCTCCCTGTTTGCTCCGGGCGAACAAACCTAAAAAGTAGAAAACTTCTGGAGAAACTTTAGTTCCAAAACCTGGAAGAAAAACTAGCGGACTGTTCCAAGAGCTCATCCAGAAGGGCTGTGGAGACGTATGGTTAAGTCAAAGCGCCCTAAAACAGTACCTTAACTCCCGCATTGAACGGATAGGCAGTCTTGGGCTCTTTAATACAAGCAACCTGTTAAGAACAACATTGTCAATAGAAGTACAGCTTATAAAAGGATAACATTTGCAACCATTCCTGGTACCATCTTGGGAAAGGGTTTGTAGAAGTGCCCGCCAACCACGGCATGGGGCCAGGCAACCAAACATCATTCTTAGGAAATGTGCTCCAACCAATCAACTGCATCTGCCGGAAAATCAAAGAACTTAGCCGAGCCATTGTGGATGACCTTCAGGCGATATAGCATGGGTATAGCATGTTGTAAATTAGACCTTTCTCACGCAGGCATCTGCAAACATTTCTTTTGCAGGTCAGGAGAAAAATCTGCATACAGATGTATCACCACATTTTCATACTTCAAATCAGGGTGTTTGCGGGCCTTGTTAAACTTTCTTCTGCGAAAAAGTTTTATCCCTATTGTGGGGTCACCAGTACGGTATTTGTATATTGAAATCATATCCCCTCTCAAGCATCTCTTCTCCAGAGAGAATAAGTTCAGTGCTCGCAACCTTTCCTCATAACTAAGATCCTCCAGACCCTTTATTAGCTTTGTTGCCCTTCTTTGTACTCGCTCCATTTCCAGTACATCCTTCCTGAGGACTGGTGCCCAGAACTGGACAGCATACTCCAGAGCCTTGTAGAGTGGGAGAATTATCGTTTTATCTCTGGAGTTGATCCCCTTTTTAATGCATGCCAATATTCTGTTTGCTTTGTTAGCAGCAGCTTGGCATTGCATGCCATTGCTGAGCCTATCATCTACTAACACCCCCAGGTCCTTTTGCATCCTGGGTGGTGAAAGGGCAGGAATTATGTAATCCCCCCTCACATTCAATTCCTCTCTGCAGTGAATAGACAACGGACAGGAAGCGATTCTAAAAAAAAATTCAAACATTAGACCTAATTGCTCTGTGTAATGGTTTTGCAGAAAGCAGCCGCGATCCTCCTTTTCCCACTGCTGCTTGCTAAGAGGGCATTAATGCATGCTTGCTCATGCAACCCGCACAGAAAACGTATGGCAATGCCCACCAAACGCGTCGCTCCCATGGTGCCATTTAGGCTGGGTTCACAGCTGTGTGTTTGCATGGTAACCCGCATAGAAAACACACGCTTTGCGTTTTGTAAAATGTGCAACAATTCATGTTGCACTTTCATTACCATTTTGGCTGTGTTCTCATCTGCGCATTTCTGAATGCATGGCAACCCACAATAAAATGCATGCTTTGCTGTGTGTTTCGAAAATGCGTGGCAATGAGTATCAAGTTTGCGTTACCATTCGTTCGCATCTGCCTGTTTCCGAACGCATGGCAACCCGCAATAAAAAAAACATACCAACTGGCAGTGGCACTTTGCTGCGCATTTTGAATATGCATGCAATACGCATCACACTTGTGTTACCATTTATTTGTGTCTGCAGATTTCTGAATGCACAGCGGCTAGCAAGAAAATGCACTTTGGTGATAGTTTCAAAACACGCGGCAACCCGCACAAAAAGCATGCGCTTTACCTTGTGTTTCGGAGACATGGGGCAAAATGCATCGCCCTTGTGTTACCATTCGTTCATGTGCACATTTCCGAAGGCACAGCAACCCACAAGAAATTGCACAACAGCGTGTGGTGCACTTGCGTTACCATTCGGTGCCATCTGCATGTTTCCGAATGCACAGCAACCTGCAAAAATAATGTAATGCTTTGCCGTGTGTTTAAAAAACGCGCTGCAACGTGCAGTGTGCTTGTATTACGATTTATTTGCATCTGCACGTTTTCAAATGCACAGCAAGTTGCAAGAAAATGCATGCTTTGCCATGCGTTTTGAAAACATGTAGCAATGTGTCATGCTTGCATTACCATTTAGGCTGCATTTGCATCTGTGCATTTCTGAACGAACGGCAACCTGCACAGAAAACATATGCTGTGCTGTGCATTTTGAAAAACACGTGCTGTGCTTGGGTTAACATTTGGTCACATCTTCACATTTCTGAACGCAGGGCAACCTGCAAGAAAAAGCATGCATTTTCTGTGCATGTTCTAGTGCTACTTTGTGGCATTTTTTGCATGTAAGGCAGCACATTTAAGTGCATGTTTATGCTTGAAAAACGTGCAAGAAACCGCAAGCAGGAACATGCATTTTCGTTACGCTGAGGTGTGAATAGAATGTGCTTGGGAGGAAGTTTTTAGGCAGCAAGAATGACCAGGAAGGAGAGATGATGGTTAAAAAAAAACACTGATCCATCAGAGTTGCATAGGGATGATAGTCGCACTGGAAGTCACGTGACTTTCATGTGGCGCTAGTGAGAACCAGGGCCATCTATTCAATCCCTCCCAGAATCAGCACAGCTAGCTTTCAGAGCAGGCTGTGTATATGAAGGGGTTTCCTTTTTGAATAATGCTGTGATCTGTGAGGCGAGATTTGAGAGGTTTAGACTCTTCCTTTAGGTGTGACTGGGCGTGATTGAATGCTAATTAGGATGTATTCAATCCCACCCACCATCAGAGCTGTGAAGGAAGTTGCATCATTTGCAGAGTCTGACAGTCTGCAGAGGGGTGTGTTTTAGGCTCTAGCTGCTAAATGAATTGGCTGTGGAAGGGAAAGAGTCTATTAGCAGGCTTTACATGGTGTCACATGACACAAAGCAACAACTAAACCCGGAATATCAGGGGATCTGCAGGCAACAGAGCAACGTGGTGCAGAGGTATGATCTATGCTGGGATTGATCATTGCATTCAGTTCTAGTGAAAAGAAAGTTAGAGCTTAGCTTTATGAACTAAATACATTCTGGTTGTATTATTTCAAAAGGTGAGCAAAGTCTTTCAATTTGTTTTCTTCAAAACTGTGCAACAGACTAGGCAGACCATCAGCGGTCAGCATGCTGCAGAGTGGGACCCTTGCTTTGTGTGTAGAAGCAGTGATTGCTTTGCAGAGATCCAACACATCCCCTGAGTCGAAGGCCTTTTTCCCCAGCCATCTGGATTTTATGCTAGCTATCCGGCAATTAAAAGTATGGGATTTGTAATTTTTTTCCCCATTAACCACTTACGGACCGCCCGCCGTCGTTTTCCGGCGCTACTTTGAAGAGGAATATCATTGTTATGGCAGCAGCTAGCCATAACCCCAGTATCCTCTTCTTCTGCGGGCAGTCTGCTTCAAGATAAAAGTGGTCACTACAGCAGATTTACAGCGAGATCACTTTTATCGGCGGCGGGAGAGGGCCCCCCTCCCGCTGCTCTCCAGTGCCGTCCACCGCTTACCAGAGCCATCGGCAGCGGCGGAGGTGATTGTGTCCTGTCCCTGGCTTGGCATGGAGACGAGTGAGGGGAAGATGGCCCCCACCCGTCTCCATACCACTGCAGGGCGGAAGCAACGTCAAAACATCACTTCCGCCCATAGCTCTTTTTTTTTTTTTTCAAATGACATTAAAAAAAAAAAAATGTATTACATTTTATTTCTTTTTGATCCCAGATCTCATATTTAAGAGTTCCTGTCATGCTTTTTTTCTATTACAAGGGATGCAAAAACAGAGGGAATGGGGTAAAGTTACCCCAGGGACTTTAAGGTGCTTAAAATAATGGGTAGGCATGGGTAAAGAAATGTATGCAATGTCTGAACTACATAAAATAATCTTTTATTCAAATATTAATACAAAATATCAAAAGAGTTCAAAACAACCAATCTCTCAATCTCAATAATCCAATTATGACGGAGGTATTGGAAGAAACCACTCAGTAAATACCACTCGACATGTTTCGCTCAATTCGTGAGCTTCATCAGGAGTGTTGGTACATATGTGGCATACTGGAGATGAGAGAGACAAAATACAAATCAGGTGGTAAAGGAACAAATACAATGAATATGCTTCTAAAGTTTAAAAAGCATGAATGATTGTTGCATACATAAAAGAAACCACTCAGTAAATACCACTCGACATGTCTCGCTCAATTCGTGAGCTTCATCAGGAGTTTTGGTACATATGTGGCATACTGGAGATGAGAGAGACAAAATACAAATCAGGTGGTAAAGGAACAAATACAAAGAATATGCTTCTAAAGTTTAAAAAGCACGAATGATTGTTGCATACATAAAAGAAAAATTCAATATTATTGAATTATTGAATTTTTCTTTTATGTATGCAACAATCATTCGTGCTTTTTAAACTTTAGAAGCATATTCATTGTATTTGTTCCTTTACCACCTGATTTGTATTTTGTCTCTCTCATCTCCAGTATGCCACATATGTACCAAAACTCCTGATGAAGCTCACGAATTGAGCAAAACATGTCGAGTGGTATTTAATGAGTGGTTTTATCCAATACCTCTGTCATAATTGGATTATAGAGATTGAGATATTGGTTGTTTTTAACTCTTTTGATTTTTGTATTAATGTTTGAATAAAAGATTATTTTATGTAGTTCAGACGTTGCATACATTTCTTTACCCATGCCTACCCATTATTTTAAGCACCTTAAAGTCCCTGGGGTAACTTTACCCCATTCCCTCTGTTTTTGCATTCTATAATTTGGTATGCGGTGCTAAGGGTTGACTGTCCCTGACCTCTCCATATAAAGATTGATATTACAAGGGATGTTCGCAGCTGTTTTGTTCTAGTTTTAGAAGCATATAGGTCATTGTAAAACTGATGAAAGTCATTTAATATGTCAGAGTTAAGAGTATGTGTTTCCCCTGTAGCAGACTTAATGGCTGTAATAGTTGTAGAAGAAAAGTTGTAGAATTAAGACCAGAAGATGGCCTGTATTTTCCTCCTCCTCAAAATAGCCCTTTTGGAGAAAGTATCTCCTCTTCTCCGCTGTGGACATTAGAACTGAATTATACATAGATTGTGCCTCTGTCCAAGCATCATGATTGGATTGGGAGGGATCAGTAACCAGTGCCTGTTCTCTATTCATCATTTCCTCTCTTACTCTGACCTCCCATTCCCTAGAGCAGTTCTTGATGCCTGTGATTTTTCTAATGAGGCAGCCCATCAAGAATGCCTTGAGTGAGTCCCATACCACCACTGCACTGGCAGATTATCTGTTAAATTGCAGGAACTCATTCAGTGCACTCAGAACCCCATCCGGAGATGGGAACAGGGTCAGCCAAAAAGGGTTCACTCTCCACAATGGATGGCCAGAGGAAGCAGTAGTATCTAGCCATACCCAAAAAGGAGAGTGATCGGATAGGAGATGTGGCTCATATGCAGAGTCCCTCACCCTCTGCATTAGTGTATCATTTCCCAATCCCAGGTCAATGCAAGAGAGTCCACCATGTGTAGCCGAGTAACATCTAACATCAATATGCTTTTCTTGCCACACATCATGGAGCCCCAGTTCTGAGAGCAAGGAAGCAAAGGCCGTCCTTCCTGCAGTGGATCTAGCCAGTCTAGGTGTCAAAGGCAACCTGTCCAGGCATGGGTCCAGGATGTTTTTGAAATCACCCAGGGCCAGCACCGTCACATCCGGATATAAAGCCATGAACTGAGCTAAGCTCTTGAGGGGTGCCGCTGAGAATGGCAGAGGAATATATGTTGCTGCAATAATGCACATGAGCCCATTTAGCTTACACAATATGAAAACATATTTGCCCTCTCTGTCAACCTGCTGTTGAATGCATTTAAATGAAATGAGTAGCAGAGATCAGTACACTGACCCCCCTGGAGTAGGGGGAGTGTGTGGAATGGAATTGTGTTGGGTATTTGCGTGAGCGCAGCAGGTGGAGTCAGACTGCAGCTGCGTTTCTTGGAGACAGATGAACTGTGGTTGCAGCCTACCAAAATATTTAAATATTGCATTTCTTTTAACCCCGTCTCCCATGCCTCTTACATTCCATGATAGTAGCAGCATTCCTGTGTTAGCCATGTCAGCCATTAAAATTTGGCTCAATCATTACAGCATTCAGAGCAAACCTTAAGCTGAGGTGCATATAAATCGTGCCTGTGTACAGCAACATTACCAGACACTTAGGATAAGTGTTCTTGCACCACCTAGTGAATGTTTGGAGCATGGCCAGGAATGTCAGTCATTGAATGCAATTTCTGTGGAAAGATAAACTTCAAGGGGAGAGAGAGAGAGAACAGCGCATTGGTGAGGTATACATCAGTACAGTCTTGGCCAACTGGGCCCATAAGAAAACAAAATAATACCCCTAAACACACAGGGGGATAAGTCCTCACAGGACCATCTTGTGGGGGCTCAATAGTAGCTGTGAGGCTGATGGACAGTTTGTGCCACAAAAAACAGAGCAAAGAGAAAACAAACCGAACAAAACTTTTTTTCTTGTGGTGTCTGGATGTCAGACTGATTGAGTCATATTCTGACTCAGATTGTTGTGAAGCGACTATCCCTTGTGAGACCTCTGTGCCTGGCCTGTATAAGATATAATCACTGAAGGCAATCCTCATCAGATAGTTTGAACTCACCAAATACTGATTCCATCCACAAGATGCTTTTATTCTGAACATCAGGTTACAGCAGATGACAGGATACAGATGAACAGGTTGTAGTATTTATGCGGTCAAAAGATGATACTGTCTGTAGCTTACTTATGTAGAATACCTCTATGCCTGGCCTGTATAAGATATAATCACTGAAGGCAATCCTCAACAGATAGTTTGAACTCACCAAATACTGATTCCATCCACAAGATGCTTTTATTCTGAACATAAGGTTACAGCAGATGACAGGATACAGATGAACAGGTTGTAGTATTTATGCGGTCAAAAGATGATACTGTCTGTAGCTTATTTATGTAGAATACATGTGCCCATGTTACATGTAGCCTGTTAAGCTGTCTCCATTACACAGGAAGTACAAACACAGGAAGAAGGGTGGAGCATTACACAGAAAGGAAGTGTGTCATAAATCAGACAAAGAAATAACAAATAGGTGCATTACCAGAAAAGGTCACAAGATGGCAGCATGTAAACTAAACTTAAACATCCATAGAAAAATGGTTCAGGAAAACAATATATATAAATTCTATGCCCTGTTAGGGCAGCACAAGTCATCCCTGCTGGTTTTCTAGGAATCTGCAAAAGCACCTTTAAAGTAGTTGTGATAGGCTGTGGACTTCCCAGTTTTACTAGGGTGGTTGCTGTACCAGATGCCTTTCCTCCCTGTCAAGCCAAGTGCACTGAAGCCGTAGGGTTATCAAAGAAGTGTGAGTTGCCGTTGGCAATGACTTTCAGCTTTGCAGGGTAGAGCATGAAATAATGAACATTGAGAGCACGCAGCCCCCTTTTAATATCCATGAACTTGGATCTCTGTCTCTGAACTTCCGCTGAAAAATCAGGAAACAGGGAGACCTTGGCATTATCCAGTTTTAGTACGCCGGCAGCCCTGGCCTTACTCAATATGCCGTCCCAGTCTTTATAGCAGGCGGAACAAAAAGGGCCTTGGCGGGGCGCCCTGTTGTGGGGGTCTTGCAGGGACCCTGTGTGCCCTCTCCACTGCAAACATAGGTGACAGAGCATCCCGGCCAAAAGTGTCTGTGAGCCGTGCTTCAATAAAGGCCACTGGGTTTTTACCCTCTGCTCTTTCAGGAACACCCACTGCGCGGATATTATTTCTACGTAACGGTTCTCCATATCCTCTAGACAGGCTGCGTTAACTGAGGCCACAGACTGTATGTGCCTAACATTTCTTTGCAAGGGCTGCCATTCATCCTCCAATGTGCTGAGGCCTTTTTTAAGGGCAGATGTGCGCTCCCGCAACTTCTGAATATCTTGCCTGACTAGGTTATTTCATCTTTCATGCCCTTCACCTCCCCTGTCAGGTCTGCAGTAAAGGTTGCAAATATGTCCCTTAGTGTAGGTTCAGGGTCAGCTCCGCCCTGCTGGGACATCGCCGCCATATTCGAGGCCTGGGGCCTGGTACTCACATGCGATGTGGCCTTGGTATCATCCAGGAGCCTGGGGAATCCATCCAGGGATCCCATCTCCGGCTTGCTGTGTTCTTCCCCGGAGTCAAGCTGCTGTAGGGATGCCGGATCTTTCAGGGCAGAGCCCCTGCCAAAAAAATCGTTGCGCGGCCTCCTTTGCTGAACGGGGTGGGAGGCCGCCCTCATGGCCAGGGGTGTCAGGCAGAAACTTTGGCCCCGCTCCTCTCCTGGACATGGCAGCACGGCAATATACCCAGCCGGGTGTAGTGGGTTAGCTGCGGCAGCTAATGCAGGTAGACCTGGGACCATGCTGCAAAGGACGGTGGTTCTTTAGGAAGGATTCTGCAGGATTCTCAGTAGAGCTAGCTCAGGCACGTCCTATCTCATGTCATGTGTAGCCACGCCCCGCTAAAATTTGGTGTTTGCTGATGTTACAAAACTATGCAGGGAAATAACTTTGGCACATGGTTTAGCATCATTACAGAAATGCCTTGATAAAAAGGCAGCTACATGGCAAATGAGGTTCAGTAATGTGAATTATAAAGTTATGTGCTTGGGTGCTAAAAATACACATGCCAAAATACATATTAGATCTAGCTTTTTTGGGAGAATTGCTGATGAAAAAGGATTTGAGAGTGCTTGTAGATCACAGAAAAGGAAATGACATGCAATTCCAAGCCACAACCAGAAATAAGCTAGCAAAATACAGTCAAATGCATTAACAAGGGCACACATTCCAGAGATAAACTAATAATTCTTCCCCTTTACAGTTTCCCTTTTAAATAGTTATATAAATCACAAGTCCATCAATAGCGCATGTTCTGGGTTTATCTGGTGAGTTCATTACTATAGGGGAGTTTTCACACGCAGTGTGGTGACGGGATCCATGATTGGACTTATACCCTATACGAACGCTATTGATGGACTTATGATTTGATTGATTTTTTAACAGTTTATTACGCACTTCGTGATAATTTTAAATGTGGAACAATTTTCAGCTCTGCTAATGTTATAGGGTATAAGTCCAATCATGGATCCCGTCACCATACCCCGTGTGAAAACTCCCCTATGGTAATGAACTCACCAGATAAACCCAGAACCTGTATTGATCTGTTCTTTACACATGGAGATATGTCCTTCCACATGTCCACCTTATGAAGGAAAGTTCTGGAGAGCTAATGGCTAGGTGCATCGGTGGCTGGCACAGGCTTCACACTGGCACTGCTGCTGTTGTCTACGGTCAGGTATACTCTGAGCTCTCCTTGATTCTTTGTCTGAAACCTTGTGTCACATGGCATCAACTTTCACTGAAGGTTCAATATGACAAGATTTAAATGGCGTCTGTATAAAATATATATACTAATTTTCACAAAATATGTTTCTTCCAAATGATAGATTTGGCAGTGTGGAGGAACACTTGAAGTACACCCATGTTCACATGTTGGACATGTCTTTCCCAGGCAAGCCCCATACTCGCGTAGTAAAGCTTTGGCCAATAGTGTGCGAGCAGCAGAGGTTTGGATGGATGACTATAAAGAACTTTATTACCACCGAAACCCTCATGCGCGGCTGGTAAGATGTATTACATTACAACATATTTGTAAAAAGTGTAAATGGAAAACATGCCTAACCAACAGATAATATACTTTATTGAAGGATTGTTTTTTCATTTTGCAAAGCTACTGTCCTTTCTTTTTTAAAGGTAATAGCATTATAAAAATAGTTGTTTTCAACATCTGGAGGCTAGTGCAGGTAATTTTTAGGACCAATTGTTAATACACTAAGCCTGGAAACACACTTATTTTTTTGCATGATCTATTTTCAATTAAAATTAATGGAAAGGCATCAAAATGCATGTCAGTGTTTGTAATGTTTAACACACATGCCTACATTCTTTAATGTGAGTTGGTGTGCATTGACATACAGTGCAAAATATGTTGGAACTTGCATTAAATTGCATGACAAGGTGCATTTGGATTTTGAACATATAAGTGTATTAGAAAGTATATATAACATTCTAACTAGGCAGGTACCCTAACTGATCTTGCCAAGTTTCCGAAATGATCTTTCTCACCTTTTTTTACAAGGTTTAACCACTTGCCGCCCATATAATATATATATATGGTGGCAAGGCGGCTCTGCTGCGCCAGATCATGTATCCTTATCCGGGTTTTGCTGCCATCAAGATTTTACCAGACAAAGTGAGGAGGACTTTCCTAAAGCAACACAGACAGGAATAAAAATGATTTTCTTTAGTAAAGTAGTTGTCTGTGTCCTTATCACTATGCTATGCTGTAATTGCGGTCATTTTATGTCTGGTGAAAGTAAGGCCCCTCTCACATGTTCTGTTCCCTTGTCTTCATCCGTTAATTTTTTTTCTTTCTCGTACATCACGGGACACACAGCCTCAGTAATTACTGATGGGTTATATAGGGTATCACTAGGTGATTGGACACTGATCACACCCTAAACAGGAAGTTCAACCCCCTATATAATCCCTCCCCTTACAGGGATACCTCAGTTTTTTAGCCAGTGTCTTAGGTGTTGGACGTGTAAAGATGTCCTGTGCTGAGCTCCAAAGGGAATATCCTATATCCTATACTGGGGCAAGCCAGGCGAACTGGATCCATTTCAAAGTGTCCTTTCTAGGCCGAATTGGATGGTACCCGGGCCTCGTGTCCGAAGAAACAAGGTTTTACCTGTAACGCTTCCTCTTTTTAGAGAGCTGGACCCCGCATTTCAGAAAATGGTTTTTCTAGCCTTATTTCTGGCCGGGTGCTTTACAGGCCCAGAACTGTGGATCCCCCTATCTGTAGGGGGCCCCAGTCTCTGAAGGTTTTCCAAACAGAGCCCACCGTGAGAGGTGAAGGTTGGTATAACAGAACCCTGCGGCTGGATAAGGTAAGGAGATTCCACAGAATTTTTTAATTCTAGTAGGTTTCTCCTTTAAAGTAAATGCATGCTATGCCTATTGTCGCCACCAGGGGCTGCCAAGAGCACATACCTTCTCATGCTGATGTCTGTCTCAGTGTTTCACGCTGCACAAGCTCCAGGTAGGTTGGGATGGGGGGCTCTCCTCTGGGTGATTCCCCCCAAGAATAGGGGGGCCGCAGGTGGTCTGTGAGGTAGTAGTATACCGCACTATCACCGCCGCCATTGCCACGTGCAGGCCCCATCACTGCCGGCCTCTCTCCTTCCTCCTCCACCCCCAGCCTTTCCTCCACGCTTGTCCAGGAGGGTCGGCTCACGCGGGAAGCGTTTTTTTGAAAAACGGGGGGGGGCAGTAGAGTGGGGGGGCGGAGCGTCAGTGCGGCGTCAAGCTTGCTCAGACGCCCACATTGCCGGCTGCAAGGCTATAAGAGGCACACTTTACAGGTGCACACAGCCTTTGGAGGGACACAGAGCTGACGGTCGCATGTAAGGTGGGACACAGGCATTCTCCTAGGCAGCATTTACTAAGGAAACACTAGACTGGGCATTTGGTAGCAGGGCTTTTGCCGGACTATATCGCTCAGCAGTCAGTGTTCATTTTGTGATACCTCCACCTTGTTGCTTTGCACTATGGGTAGAAGAGGTTCAAATACCCCAAGAACCAGAGGCTCTAGGGGATCTCCTTCAGGTTCTGAGGACCCCCTTTCTGCAGCATCCTCCCCCCCCCCCCGAGGGACCAGGGAAGGCTAGCCAGGGAGAGCCCTTGGGGTCAGGGGCTACACCTGCTTCTGGCATTTCAGCCCCTGTATACATTACACAGGAGGTTTTTTCCTCAACCATTAATGGTTTAGAGGAAAGATTAATGGCCGTAATTGCATCTTCACTCAGTGGAAAACGCACTAGGTCTTCCTCTGTTTCCCAGGACCCTCAGGCAGAGGAGCTCTGGGATAGGGGAGAAGAATCCCTTTCAGAGGATCGGGATGGGACGGATGATTCCTCTTCTGAGGAATCAGGTGGAGAGGGACCCTCTTCGACTTCCCAGGAGGAGAAGGTCTTAGTACAGATCCTTGCTGGATTGGTCCGCTCCACATTTAAATTGCCCGTATCTGAATCAGTTAAAGAACCCTCTTCTTCTTTGGGGTCACTGAAACCTCCTCAAACAGCACATGCTTTTCCTGTTCATAATTTACTTGAAAAGCTCATTTATTCTGAGTGGGATTACCCAGATAAATGTTTTTTTCAGCCGAAAAAGTTTTCAACACTTTATCCTATGGAAGAAAAGTTTATTAAAATGTGGGGAATACCGGCCATTGACGCCGCCATTTCCTCTGTAAATAAAAATCTGACTTGTCCTGTAGACAATGCTCAGATGCTCAGGGATCCTCTGGATAAAAAGAAGGAGTCCCTGTTGAAGGATGTTTTCTCCTTAGCAGGTTCAGTGGCTCAACCTGCAGTAGCAGTGATTGGAGTGTGTCAATACTTAAGAGACCATGTTAAGCAGGTCATCAAAGTTCTACATGAACAGCAGGCCCAGGGATTGGCTAACCTTCCAGAGGCCTTATGTTTTGTTGTTGACGCCATCAGAGATTCTATTATCCAAACCTCTCGTCTTTCACTTGGGTTGGTGCATATGCGTAGAATCTTATGGTTGAGAAATTGGTCAGCTGAAGCACCATGTAAGAAACTTCTGGCTGGGTTTCCATTTCGTGGTGCAAGGTTGTTTGGAGAAGACTTGGATAACTATATCCAAAGGATCTCTTGTGGGAAAAGCACTCTCTTACCTGTTAAGAAAAAGAGTAAGCGTCCCTATTTCAAACGGACTCTTTCCCCAGCGCCAGGGGCATCAGCCTCCAGGCAGTCGCGACGGCCTCCTCCGTCTGGGTCAAGAAACAAGAGTCAACCTCAGGGACAAAAGAAGTCCTGGGGAAGAAGTCTACTAGACAAGACACTAAGGCCTCTTTATGAAGGGGCGCCCTTGCTCGCTCGAGTGTGGGGAAGACTACTACAGTTCTCAAAGCTCTGGCAGGAGGACTTCCAGGACAGATGGGTAATCTCCACGGTAGCCTTAGGGTACAAGCTGGAGTTCCAAGAATTTCCCTCTCCTCGTTTCCTCAGATCAAATGTCCCCATGGATCCAGAGAAGAAGCAGTCGCTCCTTCTAGCGTTAGAGCGGCTTTTGTCGCAAGAGGTCATTCTGGTGGTTCCCACGAAGGATCAAGGATTGGGCTTTTTATTCCAACATTTTTACAGTCCAAAAGCCAAATGGGGATGTCAGACCCATTCTGGATCTAAGGGATCTGAATCCATTCCTAAAGGATTCGGTCCTTCCGCATGGAATCAATTCGGACAGTAGTCTCCATCCTGCAGGGAGGAGAATTTCTGGCATCGATAGACATCAGAGATGCATATCTGCATGTGCCCATTTTTCCTGCTCATCAGAAGTTTCTGCGCTTCGAGATAGGAGGGCGTCATTTCCAGTTTGTGGCTCTGCCTTTCGGGATAGCCACTGCACCTCGAGTGTTTACAAAGATCTTGGCTCCTCCTCTGGCCAGATTAAGGGCCCAGGGTATAACTGTCATAGCATACCTAGACGACCTGCTCTTGATAGACCGGTCGGTAGCCTCTTTGAACGGGAACTTGAGGACCACAGTCAAGTATCTGGAACACCTAGGTTGGATTCTCAACCTAGAAAAATCTTTCCTAAAACCAGTAAGAAGACTGGAGTATTTGGGTCTGATTATAGATACAAGCCAGGAGAAAGTATTTCTACCTAGGTTGGATTCTCAACCTAGAAAAATCTTTCCTAAAACCAGTAAGAAGACTGGAGTATTTGGGTCTGATCATAGATACAAGCCAGGAGAAAGTATTTCTACCTCAGGCAAAGATCACTGCTTTAAAGGAGCTGATTCTGGTAGTCAGGACCAAGAAGGGTCCTTCTGTCCGCCTTTGTATGAGGTTGCTAGGAAAGATGGTGTCTTCATTCGAAGCAGTTCCCTATGCTCAGTTTCATTCAAGACTGCTGCAACACAGTATCCTGTCGGCCTGGAACAAGAGGGTTCAGGCATTAGACTTTCCGATGCACCTGTCTCATGCTGTGCATCAGAGCCTCAATTGGTGGTTAATTCCCGAAAACCTGCAGAAGGGAAAATCCTTTCTACCGGTTACCTGGACGGTGGTAACAACAGATGCCAGTCTTTTGGGTTGGGGAGCAGTTCTGGAACAGTCCGCGGTCCAGGGGGTATGGTCCAAAACCGAGAGGACCTTACCCATCAACATTCTGGAGATCCGTGTGGTATATATAGCCCTAAAAGCCTGGACTCTCAGGCTACAGGGTTGCCCAGTCAGGATCCAGTCCGACAATGCCACAGCAGTGGCTTATATCAATCATCAGGGAGGCACCAGGAGCCGAGCTGATCAAAGAGAGGTGAACCAGATCCTAGTCTGGGCAGAGAAGCAGGTGCCATGCATATCGGCAGTCTTCATTCCAGGGATAGAGAACTGGCAGGCGGACTATTTTAGTCACCAGCAGTTACTCCCAGGGGAATGGTCTCTGCATCCCGGCGTCTTTTGGGCCATATGCCAAAGATGGGGGGTTCCAGATGTAGATCTCTTTGCATCCTGATTCAACAAAAAGATAGACAGATTTGTGGCAAGGACAAAGGATCCTCTTGCATGCGGGACAGATGCGTTGGTGTTTCCGTGGCATCGGTTCTCACTGATTTATGCATTCCCACCTATTCTGCTACTGCCACGACTCCTTCGCAGGATCAGGTAGGAAAGGAAGTCAGTACTTCTGGTAGCCCCCGCTTGGCCCAGGAGGACTTGGTATGCAGAAATAGTAAGGATGATGGCGGGTTTCCCGTGGACCCTACCGTTACGCCCAGACCTGTTGTCTCAAGGTCCAGTGTTCCATCCTGCCTTACAAATGCTAAATTTGACGGTTTGGCTATTGAAACCCACATTCTGAAGAATCGTGGGCTTTCAGGTCCTGTGATATCTACCTTGATCAATGCAAGGAAGCCAGCTTCCAGAGTAATTTATCATAGAGTCTGGAAAGCTTATGTATCCTGGTGTGAATCCAGGGGTTGGCATCCCAGAAAATATGTGATAGGTAGAATTCTTGATTTTCTACAATTGGGATTAGAGATGAAGCTGGCCTTGAGTACCATCAAGGGCCAGGTCTCGGCCTTATCAGTATTATTTCAACGGCCACTTGCTTCACATTCTTTGGTCCGAAACTTTATGCAGAGGGGTGACGCGTCTTAATCCTCTGGTTAAGGCGCCCCTAAACCCCTGGGACTTAAATTTGTTTCTGTCTGTTGTACAGAAACAGCCTTTTGAACCAATAAGTCAGATTCCTTTGGTCTTGTTGACAAGAAAGTAAATTTTTCTGGTAGCCATTTCTTCTGCTAGAAGAGTATCAGAATTAGCAGCTCTTTCCTGTAAAGAGCCTTATTTGATTGTACACAAGGATAGAGTGGTATTGCGCCCTCATCCTAGTTTTTTACCGAAGGTGGTTTCAGATTTTTATCTAAACCAAGACATTGTTCTGCCTTCCTCTTTTCCAGATCCCTGTTCTTCGAAAGAAAGCTCACTACATTCTTTGGATGTAGTAAGAGCAGTCAAGGCCTATCTGGAAGCAACTGCTCAAATTCGCAAAACGGATGTTTTATTCGTGCTGCCAGAGGGTCCCAATAGAGAACAGGCAGCGTCAAAAGCTACCATTTCTAAATGGATTTGACAATTGATTATTCAAGCTTACGGTTTGAAACAGAAGATTCCTCTGTTTCAGATGAAGGCACATTCCACAAGGGCTATTGGTGCTTCTTGGGCAGTGCATCACCGGGCCTATATGGCTCAAATCTGCAAGGCCGCAACCTGGTCTTCAGTCCATACATTCACCAGATTTTATCAGGTGGATGTGAGAAGGCATGAGGATATCGCATTTGGGCGTAGTGTGCTGCAGGCAGCGGTACAAGGTCCTCAGGTCTGATTACACCCTACTTGGTTGTGGTTCCCCTCCCCTCAGATAGCATTGCTCTGGGACATCCCATCAGTAATTACTGAGGCTCTGTGTCCCGTGATGTACAAGAAAGAAAATAGGATTTTTTATAACAGCTTGCCTGTAAAATCCTTTTCTTTTGATGTACATCACGGGACACAGAGTTCCCGCCCCTCTTCTAATACACTTATATTGCTTTGCTACAAAACTGAGGTATCCATGTAAGGGGAGGGATTATATAGGGGGTTGAACTTCCTGTTTAGGGTGTGACCAGTGTCCAATCAACTAGTGATACCCTATATAACCCATCAGTAATTACTGAGGCTCTGTGTCCCGTGATGTGCATCAAAAGAAAAGGATTTTACAGGTAAGCTGTTATAAAAAATCCTATTTTTGTTAGATGAAAAAGCTGCCCCTAACCACCCCCGCCATGTTGAGGGCATGTGCACTGGTATGTTTAAGGAGGGGTTGAGGGGCTCACTCGCCCCCCCTTTTCTGGCATGCTCAAATAAGGGTCTGGTATGAATTTTGGGGGGACCCCACGTCATTTTTTAAAATGTTTTTGCACGGGGTTCCATACCAGATCCGAAGGGCCTGGTATGGTTGGGGGGGAGGGTTTCCTCCATCGGAGGAAAAACAGACATATGGAACGCCCGTGTGAAAGGGGCCTAAGGGTAGAACTATCACTGAATAGCAGTAAAAAAAAGTATAAAACTAGAAAAAAATGTTTTTGGCTTAACAATTTAACATAATCTAGGAAATATGATCTTAACCCGCTACCCCATCTAACAATGAAGTAGGCCTAACATTAACCTATAGTAACCCCTAAAATTAAGGTTGTACAAAAATCATCTATCAATGTATGGACAGAAATCTACTAATCTTTATTCTGCTGCTTACTTACCCTATACCTGTGCCGAATGCAAGCAGTCCTACACATAAATCATGCAGTGCCAGAAAAAATGCTTGATATAATCTTAGAAACTTTTGCCCATAGTATTTTACATACATTTATTGTAGTGAGTGTTGACTATCAAAACCTTTCTTCCTTGATTTTACTATGTTATCTGAAGCTGATTTTCTTTACAATTTAATCAAGAGATCTCTTTCAGGAGCCCTATGGAGATGTGACAGAGCGAATGCAGCTCAGGGAGAGACTGCAGTGCAAACCTTTCAAATGGTTTTTGGAAAATGTATACCCCGAGCTCCATGTACCCGAGGATAAGCCAGGCTATTTTGGAATGGTAACCATTTATCTCTGATAAATCTAAAACTAGGAAAGCCATCTAAAAGTGACTGTATCTAAATGACATATTAAGTGTATGCAGTATGTAGCACACCTGTTAAGATATATCAAGATTTACTAGATGTTGAAAAAGTATAAAAGGAAAAATGCTTAACAAACAAACCACTCAACTTAAAAAAAAGAAATAAAAAAAAAAACGGAAAAACAAATTATATTTAAGAAGTTGGAAAACTAGTTTGACTCATATCTCCTATTCTTATAATGTGTTAGCAAGCATTTTTATACCAATAATTTGGTGATTTTTGCTTTTTTAAAGATTTTCAATTTTTTTTTTCAGTTGCAAAAAAATCACCATTCCAGGTTTGGGTCCCAGGGGTTCATCATCCATTTGGGCACTAGATAGAGTTTAGATGCATAAGATAGTCAAATTCAGCTTATTTGATTGTAACTACATGGTTCCACAGTGTGAAAGTTGATTTCTTGTAATATGAAAGCTATTGTATACTGCTCAATGCTCTTGAGAAAAACTTTTAAAAGTGTACTAAACTTATGAGGCGTACTCTTGAGACCCTTCAACGTTTAAAATAAGCTTACCAAATTTTGAAAATAAAATTCAGGGACACTAAAGTGACCACGCCAACAGACCACATCCTAATTTGTAGCCACACCTACAGAACTATGCCCCAATTTTCTAAACTGAAAAATTCATCCAGAAGGAAACTGTTGTTTTGTGTTGTGAGTTGTGGATTTGGCCTAATTGTGATAACAGTGGACAAAGCTTACATGGGTATGGTTAAATTAAACGTTAACCTATTCTGCTATAGGTGAAGAGAGTATAGAGCATAAAATGCAGTGGCCAGGATTAAGTAACATATAGAGTTCAGGTGTCAGAATTAAGTAACACTTGAGAGGTCAGGAAAGGACAACGCACATAGTTCAGGGGTCAGGATGAAGTAACATCAAGGGGGTGAATAAGGTTCAGGAGGGCAGTATTTTCAATATGAAACCAATATCAAGAACACAAGGACAAGGACATTAAAAATAATCTTAGAAAGTATTATTTTACTGAAAGGGTGGTTGATGCTTGCAATAAACTTCCAGCAGAGGTAGTGAGCTAGTCAACAGTAAATGACTTCAAACATGCTTGGGACAAACATAGATCTACAGTATACTCAGACAAAATAGTTAATGAAAAAAAAAAGGGCAGACTCAATGGACCACACAGTCTTTTTTTCTGTCATCACTTTTCTATGTTTCTGGGATCAGATTGAATTAATACATACAGTTCAGGAGTCAGGATTAACCAACACACAGTTCAGGGGTCAGGATTATCTAACTCAGAGTTCTGGGGTTAGGATTAAATAACATACAGTTTTCAGGGGTCAGGATTAACTGACGCACAGAGTTCAGGGGTGTCAGGATTAAGTGGTGCACAGAGTTCAGGGGTCAGGATACAGTGGTGCACAGAGTTCAGGGGTGTCCGGATTGGAAGGCGCATAGAGTTCAGGGGTATCAGGATTAGGTGGCGTACAAAGTTCAGGGGTGTCAGGTGATGCACAGAGTTCGAGGGTATCAGGATTAGGTGATGCACAGAGTTCAGGAGTGTCAGGATTAGGTGGTGCGCAGAGTTCAGGGGTGTCAGGTTAACTGATGCACAGCATTCAGGGGTATTAGGATTAAGTGGCGCAGAGAGTTGAGAGGTGATGATAAATTGGTGCACAGAGTTCAGGGGTGTTAGGATTAAGTGACGCATACTCACAGAATTATTGCTTGCAGCATTGTCCCTAGAAGCCACTGAGTAGAGTAAAGTTGCAGTGCAGAGGCTCCAACTGCAATGTAAAATGTCTGCCATGTTCCATAAACCTAAACATTCTTTGAATGGGGGCATGTCCAAGATGGCACAGGGAAAGGACACTCTGTAGTGGAGCTCTGTCTGACCGGAGCAGTTCTCCTTGGTTTCTCGGGTGTGTTCTTGCAGCAATGGATTCTAATCCCCTGCATCAGCGCTGCTCTCAGCCATGACTAGGGGGAAGAGTCAGCCTCTCATACGCCGTACAGGTGCCTCGGCTGAGCGATCACCTTCAGACCAGCATTGTGTTTATTAGAACGGATCTGGACTCCTTCAGGATGCAGAGAGTCGCAACAAGAGGAATAACCTCTGGATCCTGGGCCTCCCGGGGGGGGGGGGGGGGTGAAGGGCGCTAATCCTACTGCATTTACAGAACTACTGACCCAGCTGCTTCTGAATGTTTTCCTCCTTTTTTTCTGTGCAGCGAGCTCACTGCATCGCTCCCAATAGACACCCCCCCCCACGCACGTTTACTTTTAAATTGTTGCATTTTTGGGACCAGGACCTGGTTCTGAGGGAGGCCCGTGCCAAGGGTGAGCTACGCTATGACAACAAAAAACTCCTGCTGTTTCCCGATTAGTCGGTTGGGACGCAGAGACAGAGGATATTGTTTAACTCGGCCCAGCTACATGTCAAAGGGCTTAAAGTGGATGTAAACCCGAAAACTTTTTTTTTTTTAAATTAAGGCTTGTACCTTGTAGAGTAGAGGATTTAATTTCATCTGTGCCCAGTCTTGCCTGGAAGAGTTAATCCAGCTCTGAGCAATCCTCTTATCTTTTTTCAGTAGGATAAAAACTGACACACAGAGAAATAGGAGTCAGTTCTATCCCCCTTGCTATGACTGACAGGTGATTTCCTTATCTCATGAACCAGTGTGAGAGAGGCATTCTGAGTACTTCACATCCCCCTCCCTCTCCCCTCTTTCTTCTCCAGCTCTCCCAGGATTGGCTGCTCCATACCTCAGTATGATTGGGCATGCTGAAGTCATGTGGTGCCTTTCCTGGGTTTTGACTGGATGTTTCTCATCATGGGGTGTGATCCACAGATCAGTGTGAGAGGAGGAAATGCATGCATAGTGCAGTCATCCCACAGGATGGCCAGCAGAACACACACAGACAAGTGATTTGATTTAGGGGAGATATATCTAGTCAGAACTGGGCAGAGGAGAAGCTCCAGTGATGTGATTATTGTTATGGTGTAGTGTGTCTCTGAGGTCACCTGATCATAGTTGCAGCATTCATTTTGATCACCAGGATGTGTTATGTGGGGGAGGGGTGGATGTCTCACTTTTCATAGATTACACCCAGTAAGGCTGAATGGGCGCAAAGCTACCCATGTCACCTGACTGGTCCCACCAAGTGCCTACCCGTGTCACCTGACTGGTCCCACCAAGTGCCTACCCGTGTCGCCTGACTGGTCCCACCAAGTACCTACCCGTGTCGCCTGACTGGTCCCACCAAGTGCCTACCCGTGTCGCCTGACTGGTCCCACCAAGTGCCTACCCGTGTCGCCTGACTGCTCCCACCAAGTGCCTACCCGTGTCGCCTGACTGCTCCCACCAAGTGCCTACCCGTGTCGCCTGACTGCTCCCACCAAGTGCCTACCCGTGTCGCCTGACTGCTCCCACCAAGTGCCTACCCATGTCTCGTGACTGCTCCCATCAAGTCTATATTTTCTTGTACAAACATCACACTGAATATGAATATGACCCAAATCATAGCTGTCTATTCATGACCCAAACACCTCCATCCTGTCATATCCATCCACCCTGTCATATCCATCCATCCTGTTATATCCCATATCCAGTCACCACATGATACAGGAGTTGATCAGAGAGTGTGTGGACATGATACAGGAGTTGGTCAGAGAGAGTGCGGACATGATGCAGGAGTTGGTCAGAGAGTGCGGACATGATGCAGGAGTTGGTCAGAGAGTGTGCGGACATGATGCGGGGGTTGGTCAGAGTGTGCGGACATGATGCACCAGTTGGTCAGAGAGTGTGCGGACATGACACAGGAGTTGGTCAGAGAGTGTGCGAACACATGATACAGGAGTTTGTCAGAGAGTGTGCGGACATGATTCAGGAGTTGATCAGAGAGTGGGGACATGATACAGGAGTTGATCAGAGAGTGTGCGGACATAATACAGCCACTGCAAAATGTGCATGGCTTAAATTGTGTAGCGTTACCCCCCTAGGGGCTTCTGAGCATAATGGTCCATCTGTCACCCTGCCCAGTTAGGCACACAGTTGTTCACTCCTCAGAGAAAATAAAGCAGTCCTTGCATTTTCCTGTTTCTGTTTTTTTGAGGGGATATTAAACTTGGATAGGGATGGGGATTCGTGAGATGCCCAGATGATCAAACACTGGAACATGGGACACTATATACATCCTGTATATACATCAGTCTATTTCTCCTCCTCTACATCGGTTCTGAGTATTTCTCCATACTCCGCCATATTCGCTTCCTCTCTTCTGATTATCGCTCCATAATCCTCCTGTACATCACTTCCTATCTTTCGTTCTCCAGACTAGCTAGCACCGTAGGCCTGATACTGGCTCAGCCAGGTCTAAAGCAAATGCCCTTCACAGGCAAGGACCGCAGGCCTTTATGGTGTAGCAAAAAGAAAATGGCAAGTTCTGGTACTAGCTGTCCCAGGAGAGGTGTGCAGAGTGTATATCGGCGGGTAGTATGTGCAGGTGAGAAATGCAGAGTGTACAGTAGTGGGTAATATGTGCAGGTGAGGAGTGTATGGAGGTGGATAGTATGTGCAGGATAGGAGTGTATGGAGGTGGGTAGTATGTGCAGGAGAGGAGTGCAGAGTGTATGGAGGTGGGCAGTATGTGCAGGTGAGAAATGCAGGGTGTACAATAGTGGGTAGTATGTGCAGGTGAGGAGTGTATGGAGGTGGATAGTATGTGCAGGAGAGGAGTGCGGAGTGTATGGAGGTGGATAGTATGTACAGGAGAGGAGTGCAGAGTGTATGTAGGTGGGTATAATGTGCAGGTGAGGAATGCAGAGTGTACAGTGGTGGGTAGTATGTGCAGGATGGTGTCAGTAGGATAGTGTCAGAATTTTTTAATTTTTATTATTTTTTACAATTTATTTTTGTACTATTTTTTTCACAATGAGGGGGGGTTGGGGTTTTATTTTTTAAATACATTTTCACCGTGCTATTGGGGAAGGGGGTGGGTGTGGGGGGTGGCGGTATGGGGCAGTGGACAATGTCAGTCGTCAGTCAGTCAGTGCGGTTGTGGTGTCAGTAGTTTTTATTTATTTATTTTTTTTTTTTAATTTTATTTTGCAAATTTTTTTTTGGTTTTTTTTATCAGCCCTGTTGGGGGCTTTGGTGAGATGTCAGGGGTCTAAACAGACCCCTGACATCTCCCCATAGAGACAGAGAAAGGGACTGAGGACACAGATTGCCCAGTCCTTTTCTCAGCACTGAAGATGAATGGAGAGGAGGCTCCTCTCCATTCATAAACTGAAGCAACGTTTACTCTGCTCAGTAATCACAGGACATAGAGAGCGATCGGTAGCAAACGCTCTCTATGTCCCATTCAGCAAAGGAAGGGACCTTCCTCCGCTCTCCATCCTGACAGATCCACCCCCCCCGCGCAGCCCGCTGTAGAGGAGAGAAACGGGCTGCGGGGGACGAGGGGGGGGAAGGAAGAAGGAAGACACAGAGACACATCGGGCGGATGAGAAGGACACAGAGGGGGGTGAGGAGAACACAGAGGGGGGCCAGTGAAGAGGGGGGGTGGTGAAGGAGAACATGGGGGGACAGTTGGGGATGATCAGTGCAGCGGGGGGACAGCTGAGAGCACCCACCTCTCTGCATGGCTTTTCTTCAGCTGCTTCTCCTTCTCTCCCTTCCGCGGCTGTCATCTGAAAAACCATGCAGGGGGATCGGTGCTCACAGCTGTCCCCCGCCGCACCGATCATTCCCGACCGTCACTGGACATGTGTGCAGGACTGACAGGGGGCCATGAGCGCGCTCTCCCTTTGCTCCTGTGCGTGCCCTGGCCAAGCGGAGTGTAGAGGTGGGTGGTGAGTCTGCTGATGTCACAACTCCGTCCACCGAGCGCTGCACAACAGACCCGCCCACTGAATCCGGAGTTTTGCGGGGCTCCAAATAGAGAAGGGGAAGATATTTGAAAGATAAGGATACATGCAGGAGGCATGTATATCCTTATAGTTGAGCACTATGCCATTACTTTATAATTGATGAGAGTGTGTTTACATCCATTTTAAATACAGCATGTTATTCTCTGCCCGGCTTATGGCCCGTACACACGGTCGGATTTTCCGATGGAAAATGTCCGATCGGAGCGTGTTGTCGGAAATTCCGACCGTGTGTGGGCTCCATCGGACATTTTCCATCGGATTTTCCGACACACAAAGTTGGAGAGCAGGAGATAAAATTTTCCGACAACAAAATCCGTTGTCGGAAATTCCGATCGTGTGTACACAAATCCGACGGACAAAGTGCCACGCATGCTCAGAATAAATAAAGAGATGAAAGCTATTGGCCACTGCCCCGTTTATAGTCCCGACGTACGTGTTTTACGTCACCGCGTTCAGAACGATCGGATTTTCCGACAACTTTGTGTGACCGTGTGTATGCAAGACAAGTTTGAGCCAACATCCGTCGGAAAAAATCCATGGATTTTGTTGTCGGAATGTCCGAACAAAGTCCGACCGTGTGTACGCCCTATTAGAGTGGAGGATGGCAAATCAGTCAGTTTCTTTACATCCCTGGAAGACGCCTCAGCTTGGCTAGACACTATTCATCAACGGTGAGCTGTTTCTACCTTCTGTTGCGTGCCCTCCATTGTGCCTACCACTGCCTGCTGTCTAAGTGACTTGTGACTCCTGTATCGCTTGCTAATGATCATGGAGGTCTGGAACACTTAACCTATCTTACGGACTGGTTGCACACATCTACACCTGTGTCCTGAAGACCAGGATCCTCTGCACCAATACCTATCTAGTGACCAGGTTGGCCGGCTAGTATTGTCATGACCCCTACGCAGTTGCCAATTATTTTGGGGCCTATTGTAACCTACTTGTTCTACTGCTGGATACCCCTTGCTGTTTTTTTTTTGGCTCCCTGGTCACTATGGGCCTTCTGTCCTCCAGATTATTACAGTGCTTCATGTGTATGTACCCACGTACTCTGGTTCTCTCTTGTTCTAAGTTTTATGTTGGAAACAGAACTTTAAAATTGTCCCCCCAGCCCTTTGGTCTGGTGACCACGCCCACATTTCTTTCCGGACACTAATGCTAACTTTGTATACTCCCCTCAATACTACCGCACTAGTGGAAATGGTTGTGCTTTTTGCTCATATTGCCCCCTAGTTGGCGGATCCGCCATATTTTGGTTTGAGTATGAGACCCCTTCTGGCCTTTTGGTTTTGGGTATGAGTCTCTACCTGTATTCTAGTTGTCCTTATGTCTTTATTCCCGGTACATATGTGCTGACTATCCCAAAGTAATCTAAAAAGTGAAAAAAAAAGAGGAAAACATACATTTCAGTGATCCCACAGCCGTGATGAAAACAAGAGACTCCAAGGAAGCCAAGTGATACCCTTCACTCTCATGCTCTGCTTACCAGATGGAGTGTGACCCCCTAATAAGAGTGGTCAACATGCGCTCGTATTACAAAGCCAATCCAGTGTCTTCCGTCAGACAGGGAGGTCCCTCTCAGAATGGCGACCAAAACGGCTCCAGCAACCAGGCAGCAGCAGTGAAGGCTTACACACCTATTCCAGAACGGCACCAAGCTTCACTGGTTAGTGTGTCCTCTTTGACCACCATTAACTGAAATGAAATGTTTCTGGTAACTGTAGTCCTGCTTAGAGTAATTGCAGGGAAAAGTTGCTTTGGAATGGTCCCCAGGGGCTCACTAGCTCAGTCAGCAGCTTTTTTTTTTTTCATTTAATATTGTGGAATGTGCGGGGGCTGAACTCCCGGGTTAAGAGAGCCCTATTATTTTTTAATATTTGCGGAAATACCACACTCACGTTTGTATTCTCCAAGAGACCCGCTTGGAGGGTGGCATGGTGCTCAGCCTTAAACAACCCTGGGTGGGCCACCATTACCACTCTACATATATACCAATTTTTCTAGAGAGGTTAGTCTCCTAGTGCATCCCTTCCCTTTAGCTTGCTGGCTTTAGACTTGAACTTAGACGGCCCTTATGTGATTATTCATGCTCTTATACATTGTGTGGAAATGGTGTTGCTGGTGGGGCTTTATCCCCCCCAACCACCTCAGTGGCTCCAATCAGACTGTTATATGGCTTGCTTGTTTAGCTACTTTTTCTACTGATAACATACTAATTTTAACATGGGGATTTTAACATGGTACTGTACCATGGGATGGATAGAATGTCCCCTACAAGCTCTCCAGGCTCTAACCTGCTGGCTTGCATGGATGCTTCTCAGCTCGTAGATGTCTGGAGGTGGCAGAATCCCCTTCTGAGAGCATATACTTGCCACTCGTCAAAACATTTTCACAACTAGATTTGGATTTTGCTGGGGGGGGGGACTGGTCCTCTACAGGGTCTGTGATGTTGGCATCTTTTCCCAGAGCATCTCTGATCATGCTCCCATTGCTTTATGTCTGGGTACCTCTTAGTCTCCATAGACCCTCCACAGAAGACAATCGCAATTTTGGTTACCATAGTGCCCTCCTGGATTTTTGGAAAGGAGCAAATGCCTCTGTATCCCTTTCTACCACATGGGAAGCATTCAAGGCTTTTTCTAGGGGCAGTTTTCAAGCCATTATTCGGAGGGTGAAGATAGACCAGAGCGCTGACGTAGCTGCGGCGGAGCTTAGAGCTTCTACCTTAGAGACGACTTATGCACGGGTGCAGGATTTCCTGGTTTATCAGTCCCTACAGGCAGCCTTGCGTGATGTCCTCCTCCGTACTGAAGCTACCAAAGTCCATCTCCTCCACCAGACCCAGCGAATTTTTGAACATGGCGTGAAGACCGGACGCCTCCTGGCCTGGTTAGCTAGAGAGTAATCTGCTCCTGTCTCAATTCCCCGTATTGCTGGTTCTGGCGGAGGGGTACTGATGGACCCTGCCCAGATAAATGTGTGCTTTGCCACATACTATCAGAATCTTTATGCATCTAAAGCTACTTGCTCAGAGGAAGAAGTGACTGCATACTTAGAGGACATTGACTTGTCTAGTTTGACTTCTACATATAGGGATAAGTTAGATGGCCCTATCACCCTGGAGCAATTGCAGTTTGCTGTCAAATCTCTCCAGTCCAGGAAAACTCCCAGTCCAGACGACTTTCCGGGCAGAATTCTTTAAGATGTATGCTAACAAACTCCTTCCTATCTCTCATAAATTGTTAGAGGGCGTGTTAGAGTCAGGTTCTCTACCATTATTTGAGAGAAACGGTGGTGGTGGTCCTTCTTAAACCCTTCATGGACCCAGATCTTTGCTCTCATATCGGCCTATATCATTGCTTAATGTGGATGCCAAAATCCTGGCAAAGGTCCTGGCTCTTTGCCTGAATAAGGTTATTACAGCCTTGGTACATCCGCATCAGACCGAGTTCATGCCAGGTAGAGGAACTGACATTATTATCTGTAGGTTACTTACCCATGTGGCCAGGGCGGATGAACCCAGGAGTGGTGGTCTCCCTGTATCCCGAAAAAGGCTTTTGATTTGGTAGAGTGGAACTACCTTGGGTTGTCCTTCATAAAAGTCAAAAGGTGAGGGCGGAACACATAGGCCCCATAAAGGACGATGAAGTGAAGATGGCTACAGATGACGAGGAGACAACAGCTGTGCTAAATGTTTTCTTCTCCTCAGTCTTCACACAGGAAAAGGATGGGTATAACAACCACAACTGTATTGTTAGTAACATGTCATTGGGTCTACCCCTGTGGCTAACAGAGTCCAGAGTCCGGAAAGGATTAGAAACGCTTAACCTAAATAAATCTCCAGGACCAGATGGCTTACACCCAAGAGTTTTCAAAGAACTCAGGTTATAGCTAGATCACTATCCCTAATCTTTATGGACATTATATTGACAAGAATGGTACCAGCTGATTGGCGAAAAGCCCACGTGGGATCAAAAAATGCAGAAATATATTGCTGGAAACTACAGGCCTGTCAGTCTAATGTCGATGGTTTGTAAACTATGTAGGAGGATGATAAGGGACCATATCCAAGACTTTGCTGATGTAAACAGTATCATTAGTAGCAATCAGCATAGGTTTTCAAAAGGTCACTCTTGCCAAAACAACCTATTAACAGTCTACGTGGAAGTGGGCTGCCATTTGGACAAAGGTAGGCCGGTAGATATGGTGTATCTGGATTTTGCAAAAGCATTTGATACAGTCCCCCACAAATGATTAATCTACTAACTGAGGTCTGTGGGTATAGACCATAGGATTTGTTCTTGGATAGAAAACTGGCTATGGGGGCGTGTCCAAAGGGTGGTAATAAAAATAACGTGTACTCAGAATGGTCTAGAGTGGTTAGTGGGGTACCCCAAGGCTCTGCCCTAGGACCAATTCTGTTTAATTTATTTATAAATGATATAGAGGATGGGATAAATAGCTCAATCTCAGTGTTTGCTGATGACACATAAACAAGTAGGGCACGAACATCACAGCAGGATATACAAACTTTACAAGAGGACCCAAATAAATTAATAGAGTGGGCATCTAGATGGCAAATTTAAGTTTAACAGTGGTAAGGTAATGCACTTGAGGGCTAAAAATATAAACGCAAGTTACTCACTGAGGGGAGAACCCCTAGGGGATTCCAGGATGGAGAAGGATCTGGGGGTCGTAGTAGAAAACAGACTGAGAAATAGCATGCAATGCCAAGCTGCAGCCAGCAGAAAATTGGCATGCATTAAAAAGGTAATTTACTCCACAGACGAAAGGATAATTCTGCCAATTTATAAAACTCAGGTTCAGTTCTGGTCACCAATCCTCTGAAATGATGTGCTGAAGCTGGACAGAGTCCAGAGGAGGGCAACAAAATTAATATGGGGACTGGAGGACTTCAATTATGAGGGACAACTACAAGCGCTAAATTTATTCTCCCTGAAGAAGAGATGCTTGAGAAGAGATATGATGAGGTTATACACACATCTTAATGGTGATCCCAGCATAAGTGTGAAACTTTTCAGTTCCAGGGAGTGTAGGAAGACACGGGGCCACACGATGAAACTGGAAGAGAAGTGGTTTACCCTTAAGCTGTGTAGGGGGTTTTTCACTGTCAGGGCGGTAAGGATGTGGAACGCTCTTCCACAATCGGTGGTATCAGCATGAAGTATGCATAGTTTTAAAAGACTCTTGGACGTGCATCTTAGCGAACACAATATGTGGAGATATGGGAAATTATTTTTCTACACGCACACACACACACCAACACAGGTAAAACTGTTGTCTTTATTCAACCTTACCCACTATATAACTGTGTTAGTTTGGGTTTGGCTCTAATTTTATTGCATGGATTTGTATGCTATACTCTGCCCTGCTGGCCAGAACTTGCACACAACTCTTTACCCCTATCTTTCCACTTGACAGGGGAACCAGGCAGGGACATCCTTTCCCCTGGCCTGTTCGCCTTAGCAGTGGACCCCCTGGCTGCTTTGATTAGGGCCCCGACTTGGTTTGGGGAATTAGTGTTGGGGTGGTGGAGAAAAAGATGCTGATAATTATTGCTGATAACACACTCCTTTTATTTACATGATGTCGCTTCCTCACTACCAGCAGCACTTCAAATTATAGATGTTTTTTGCTCTTATTCAGGAATTAATATAAATTGGGGAAAATCCCTTCTGTTTCCACTTCACCCGGCCTATGCTAGACCGTTGTCGGGAACCCCACTTAGCTGGGTTGAGGAAATTAAATATTTTTTTAATCAAAGTTTATTATAAATAAAGTGAATACATATAAAGCAACGTGCAGATGCAACTGCCTGTTTAAGCCTCATGTATAGAACTACAAAAGAAACAAATACTCCTGCGCACAGGTGCGTTGGCTAGATGATCACACAATCAATTGGATATTAGCTTTCGGCCTTGCTGCCCTCCAGGATAAGGATATCCTAGTAGTAGACAAAAACACAAAGAAAAGAGGGCGCACTAGCCTAGTGCATTATCTTATGGTACATTTATTCAAAAAACATAATGAAAACTACTCACAAAGGTGGGAGACGTTATCGCTTAGAAAGGTCTTTGACATATGGCAGTCTATCTACTAATTGCAGTCTCTGGGTCCTGGGGAGTGGACATATTAACCGCTGCTGGATGACGTGTTTCGAAGGGCTTCCTTCTTCATCAGAGGCCCTGTTTCTAGGCAGTTGAGTTTAGAGGATTTTTTTGGAACCCAAAAAAATGCGCTCAGAAGCTGTGTTTAGAGGCATTTCAAGTGATAAACGCGGCTACCCGCGTTTAGGCGCGTTTTCGTCTAAAAGCGTTTTTTTTTTTTTAATGAACGTTTTTTTATTGAAGGGTATGCAACAGATACAATTAGGAGGTAACTTCGCAGGAATATACAATCAGTAGTTAACATCATTAACACAACCAATACTCTGAGATATACTGCAGAGGAGTAAGGCAAATACTTGTGGTATCAAGAAAGAAATAATGCTTATAATAAATTGCCATTACCCCTCCAATCAATTTGCGTAGAGGCAATCTCTCCCTTCTAAAGAAAAAGAGAGATCAGCCAGGTCACTGTGGGAAGTTTATAACAGTGTGTATTACTAGGTTCTGCGCACACCATTCTTCTTTTTTTTTTTTAAATAAAATAGAAATCAGGGATAGACCAAGTTGAGAAAAAGAAAATTAGAAGGGTATGGAGAGAGTGGGGGGGGGAGGGGGGTTGCAATGAGGTGGGGGATGTGTCATCTCCCGGGAGCCAGGGTCGTCAAGGCCTGTCAGACATTGGGGGTCACTGGCAAAAATCTTGATATTCATCGGAAAAACGGTATTGGATCCAATAAAACCATCTAGTCTTATGTTCCTCCGTCTTATCTCGCAGAACCAAAGTCAAGTCTTCCATTTGCTCTATTATCCTTCACCCTTGCGAACCATTGAGCTACTGCTGGCGCAGATTGTTGTTTCCATAGAGGCGGGATGCACGCTCATGCTGCATTAAGAAGGTGTTTGAGGAGGGATTTATGATAATGTTTCCTTGATAAAGGAGTAAGACTTAGCAGGAACGCGGTCGGGTTGTCCTGTAGGGAACTGTCAGTAAATTTATGTATGAGTTTGAGGGCTGGTTCCCAAAAAGTTTTGAGCATTGGGCATTCCCAGAAGATGTGCAAGATAGTTCCCTGGTGGAGGCCGCAGCGCAAGCAGCAGTCCGTTTGGTTGGGGAATATCTTTGCCAGGACTGAAGGGGTTTTATGTCAAGAAGCGTTTTTAAAGGGAAACAAGCTTGGTATACCATGTGATATTCCCCTCATCAGCCAATTATGCTGTGCAATACACAACGTGCATTATTTGATGCTGAAGTTGAGTCACCAACAGACGTTCCTCTGTTGGCACGCTGTCCATGTGAACTAGACGGGGTCTAACTTTTTCTAAGAGAACATTAAAGGTGGCAATTGACATGCGTGTAAAATTTAAAAAAATTCTCTGGGTAATTACGCAGCTGAACATAGATATTAGAAAGTATCCTGTAAACATGCGTTGAGCCATCAATGGATGTGTTCAGTAGCGACAAACTCTGGTCCTCTCACGTAATTTTCTACATCTTTGGAGCCTCAGCAAAAGCAACATCAGGAGCATTTCCTCACACATGCTCATCATGGGATCCATATTAACAAACCAACCAAAAAATAACAGATAGCTACAAGCACACTGCTTTCTCAGCTGCTACTTACACTGTTCTCTCATAGAATGGCTGAAATAGTTAATAAATATGTGTTTTTAGTGCTTTTTAATCATTTGGGCGGGACTCCTGAGGTTATCTTTAGTAAACAAACCAACCAAATTGTATCAAATTGTATTGTATTTGTACTGTCTACCCTCAAGTTGTAAAGCGCTACGTAAACTGTTGGCGCTATATAAATATTGTATAATAATAATATAATAATAATAATAAACGCTTCTGAACGCAAACGCGGCTTGTAAACGCTGCTAAACACACGTTTTTAAACGTGGATTACTAGCTGTGATGTTCCAGCGTTCAGGACAGGTTGAGAAAGGTCCCATGTACATGAGCCCTTAGACATATGATTCAACAAATATGGTGTCAAGAATAGTCTGGTTTCAATATTCACCTTATAACAACAATCAGAGTGTACCTTGGGGAACCAACCAGGTGCCTATTCACTACTCTTTTGCAATTATAGCTAAATTGCTTCATTTTGATCAGGTATGCAATTATGAGCATAACTATATTACAGTTTCCATCTTATTAAAACTTAGTCAACAGTCTTATCTGCTATTACAAACTGAGGGTGAGAGAAGGAAGAGAGAGAGAAGGAGAATGACGTTTGATGTAGGTCTGTTAGATAATTTCATTTGTATTGATATGGGAGGGATCATAGTGGCCATCGTGGGAGGATAACAACAGACATGGTTTCTATGTGATCTGAGGTGACACAATATCCTTGTAATCTTGGAAATATTTGAAGGAAAACCAAGGTTGTCATGTTTTGTGGAATCTTTCCACTTTGTCACTTGCTTGCGCCAGAGTCTCTTTCATTTCACAGATATCTGAAATTTTCCGCAGACAGTCCAGTATAGAGGGGACCCGGGGTGAGTTCCAGTGTAATGGAATTAGAGACTTTGCTGCATTTAGCAGGTGTTTAGATAGGGAATGTATGTATTTCTTGAATGAGAAATTGGTCATATGTAATAAACTGCATTCAGCATTCAAAGTGAGTTTGGTCTCCATTAGTCGTTTAATCAGGTCCTTCACTCTATCCCAATAGGGCACAAGTATCGGGCACTGCCACCAAATATGAGACAATGTGCCTGTCTCTTTTTGGCATCTCCAGCAGGAGGCTGGCATCTGGGGATTCCACCTATGTAATTTAGCCGGAGTATTGTACCAATGGGTCAGAAGCGTTTATGCGGTTTCTTGCATTTTCGTACTGATGGAGCATTTGTGTGTAAGGATGCAGGCAAACCTCCATTGTTTGTCAGTAATCTCCGTCTGTAGCTCCTCCGACCATTTCCTCATAGAGTCCGTCCACAAGGGGATTTTTTGAGTTTTGTAACCATGAGTAGGTAGTAGAAGTGGCCCTATTGAACTGGGTGCCCAGATGACCTGGCTGACTCTAGGTCTGTAAGGGGTCTATGGAAGTTCTCTTTACTCTCCTTTGCCCATAGGTAGCTACGTAGCTGTAAGTAGGACCAAAGGGGCATGTGTGGTAGATTTTTTACTGTCCTTAATGTGGCCCACTCTTTTATTTTGCCATTAAGGTAGCAATCTCCTGCTAGAAGAGGGGCTTTTTGTTGTGCAGATTGAAAGGCCGGGTTACCCAGGCCAGGAGTGAAGTCAGGGTTGTCTTTTAACGGTGTCAGTGGGCTAGGTGAGGAAGTGGCGTCCGAACATTTGGCTATTCTATGGAAAACCTCTAAGATGTTTCCCGTTAGAGGGTGCTGTTTTAAACTAAGAGGGTAGATAGCCCATGGAATCCATGGGGAGTATAGCAATGGTATTGGGTGCATATCTGATGCCAGCGAGACCGAATCATAGTAATAATAATTTCTGAAGTCAGGCAAGCCCACCCCACCCTGATCTTTAGGTCTTGTTAGTTGAATCTGAGTCTGGGTTTCTTGGTGACTCCAAAGGAACTTTAATAAAATAGAGCGTAGTGAGTTAAAAAAGTTTAAGGGAATTTTTATGGGTAGTGTATGCATGAGGTAGAGTAGCCTAGGTAGGATAGTCATTTTAATTATGGCACTCGGCCAAACCAGGAGAAATAGCCTGAATGCCAGTTTTTTAAGCCTTTCTCAATATTTTTGAGGAGGGGAGGGAAATTCCGCTCGTAAGTCGAGGTTAACAGGGGGGTGAGCCATACTCCAAGATATTTCAGTGCCCATGAGTCCCACTTAAAGGGTAAATTCTCTTTAGTCAGAGTGAGAGTTCGGTCAGGAAGAAATGTTCAGGGCTTCGGATTTTGAGTAGTTTATCTTTTAGGTTAGAAACAAAGCCGTAGTGGGTAAATTATTTCATTAAGTTGGGCAAGGTAGTTACCAGGTTCGTCACAAAAAATAGGAGGTCATCCGCGTAGGCAGCTGTCTTGAACTCTCTGTCCTGAACCCCAAAGCCTGTTATGGAGGTTTTATCTTTAACCATCCTAATGAATGGTTCTAGGGAGAGAATAAATAGAAGGTGATAGTGGGCACTCCTGCCTAGTGCCGTTAGTTATGTGCACCTTTTCAGACAGAGTACCGTTAATTTTTAAGCTCGCCGAGGGATTTTGGTAAAAAGCCAAGATCCGGTCCATCATATGAGGCCCTAAACCGACCCTATGACATACAGCCAGCATGAAGTTCCAGGCAACTCAGTCAAAGGCCTTTTCTGCATCTGTGGACAAGAGAAGGCCCTTGATATTCCATGAACATGCTGCGAAAATTAGAAGTGCTTTTATTACGTTGTCTTTGGCTTCTCGACCTGGCATGAATCCTACCTGTTCTGGACCAATGAGATCAAGCAGTAGGGGACTCTGTTTCGATGCCAGTATTTTCACAAAATATTTAACGTCAAGGTTTAGCAGGAATATGTTGTGATAGCTGGTGCATTCTACCAGATCCTTGCCTGGCTTCAGTATGACAGTGATGTAGGCATCGAGAAAATCTGGCCTAACTTTCCTAGGTTTGAACACAGAGTTCAAGGCCGCCCCAAGCGGGTCCGCTATGATGTCTACAAAGGTTTTGTAATGGATGATTATCCATCAGGGCCTGGGCTCTTTCCTGACTTCAGATTCTTAATTTCATGTCTGATTTCCTAAGCTTCAATTGGGCTCTCTAGCAGGGACACATCAGTGTCCGTTAAAGTCGGTAGTCCGCTTTGGTCCAAATATTCTTGGATAATTTGCGATCTATCTCCTAATATCTCCTCCTGTCTATATTGCGGTAGGAGATTGTATAATTTTGTGTAGAAGTTGTGGAAATGCTTAGCGATTGCCTCGGTAGACACATCAACGGTGCCATCACTCCATTTGATGCCAGATATAACATTGGTAGAGGCATGTTCTCAGGGATCTGGCTAATAATCTGCCCGTCTTGTTACCGATTCATAGTATATTTTCTTCCTAAAGAACATAAATCTCTTTGTTCTGCAATCAAGAATCTGCTGTAGGGCCTTTCTAGCATCTAGTAACTCTTGCGCTGTGTGAACAGTAAGGGATTGTTTGTGGAGAGTTTCCAATTTTTGAATTTGCTCGGATAGGCGTTTGACGTTTTCTTCCCTCTCCCTCTTACGCTGAGAACCCATTCTGATCAGTTCTCCCCTAATTGTATTGACTCCCTTAGACTTGGATTCGTCATTAGTGGCATAGAATACCTCCCTAAAGTAGGAGTCTGTAAGAATAGGTATGGGGTGTGTTTTAAAGTGTTTCCTGTAGGAACACAAAATGTGTCGTACCTTGTTTAAGTTTCCTCAGAAGAGCGGAGCATCTTTCAGGTATATTTAAACCTCTTACATTGTGCAAAATCACTGAGGGGCCACTGCCCAATGAGGAGTACGCCATCTGGAGAACTCAGGAGGAAATATCCCCGGGGCAATTCTGCAAAACAAAACTGGTGAGTACAAGTCTATATCCAAACAAATAGGGTAGTAATATAGTAGAGATGTGCAGGAAGCTGCAAGGCAGACAGGAAAAAAAAAAGTGTAGAAAAAGATAAAGGGAGAACTAAAGGATTCCCTGATTGGGTAGTATACACCATCGCAGTAAGATGTTAATTAGTGTATCCTGTGCCAACTGACTGGACACAGGTCCATTTTGTGGGGATGAATGGAGGCAATCAACAACTGGGTGAAAGGACAACAATAGTAACTGGTATATAAAGAATAAACAATTAAAGAGTAAAGAGCAACGCAACTGTATCACACACAGCCTTAAGGGCATTTAATATAAATTTTTGGACTAAATCTACCCGACCAGGTAGGGTCGACAATCATTAGAGAGGGCAGGGGGACCGGAAGTGGTTACCCTCTATGATTTCCGTCTGAGGATTGGCTCAGCCCACCACCCCAAGAGGCAAAGAGCTGTGACAGCCATTAGCCGGGGTCAGGGAGGAAAATGAAAAACATTGTACCATGTCTGGTGGATCCTATAAATAAAACAAATGGCAAAAGTCAACCTGAAAGGAGTTATACTCCATTAGCAGTTATGAGTGGCAAAAATCAATAAGTTAGTCTGGAGATCTGTATCAGGTAGCATCCACATCCATCCAATGGGGTCTATGTAGGGTTGTGAGATGAGGGAGACAGTGCTGGATCCAGGTAACAGACTTTTGGGTAACCAAGGCAGCCCCTTCATACAACAGTAGCCTGGAGGCTTTAACAAAGAGAAGCCTAGACGAAGGTGTATGTCATAGACATCAAGCAGGTTTTGTTTCTGTTTTTTGAACTGTCTTTTGTCCAGGGTGGAGAAAGGTGTTCTTGGCGGGCTTCTTTCCAGTGGAGCCAGAGTGAATTCCGAGTACCAGTCTGGGAGAACCATGTGGCCCAGGTTCAGGGCCTCGCAGAAGTCTGGTAATTCGTTCGGTGTGCACAGGATATGTTGCTGGCCATAATAAGAGACCGTCAGAGCGAATGTATTTCAATTCTTTTTTCCTCAGCTTTTCCAACAGGGGGCGTAGTGTCCTGCGGTTTCTTAGAGTGATTTGGGAGAGACCCTGGAATAGCATAATGCTTTCTCCATTGAAGACAATGTGATAGTTTCTCCTGGCTTTGCGCATTATCTCTTCTTTGAGATTAAAGTTCTGCAATCAGCATATTATGTCCCTCGGTGGGGCAGTATCTGGGCCCTTTGGCCTAAGGGCTCTATGAGCCCACACAAACTCCATGTCTTCCTGTCTCTCTAGCAGATTGTTGAAAACCCTTTGCAGGGCAGGGATAATTTGGTCTGGCTCCTCTGGGATCCCACTCACTCTCCTATGTTAGTCCCTCTGCCTCGGTTATCAAGGTCTTCAATATGCTTTGTCTCTGTGTTTCCCTGTGGTCTCTGCAGAGGCCAGTTTCTCAGTTAACACTAAAAAGTTTGTTTTCAGATCTGTGATGGCCACAGAGGAAGTGGATTTAATATCTGCAGCAAAGACCGACATGTCAGCGTAGGTGAGGGGATGTGCAGAGCGGGGTAATCCCCTACCTGAGTCCTCTAGAGCTGATTGGGAATCTTCACTAAAATCCTCCTTGTTTGAGGACGGCGCCATCGTAGAACTGGTCACACTACTGCGGACTTTCGGCTGGGATTTAAACAGATCTGAGATGTTGTATGTAGGGTGGTGTAGAGCCATTTGCCCGGGATCTGAACTCGAAAGGTCGGGTGTCAGGCTAGAAAAGGCTGTGTGTGTGCCGGAGCTCTCTCAGTGTGCAGCCATCTTGGTTGCCTGCCAAGTCACGCCCCGAGTTTAAATATTTAGGTATTAAGATTGGTGGGGGCTTGACCACTTATTGTGAACTATATTTGGTGCCCTTAGTGCAACACTTGGTATATCTGCCTAAATTCTTGTACTTCTTTCGACATTGCCCTATTTCCTTGTTGAAATTCTTTTTTACGAAGGTGAATAGTATAGTCACTAGTTTCATATGGGCATGAAGGACTCCCCGGTTGGCCCTGTCAGCATTGCAACTGCCCCTTTATTTGTGGGGGGTCTTTTCTCTTCAAAATTTCCAGCCCTTCCACTGTGCGGTTGTGCTTGTCACAGTCAGACTGTGGGTCTCAGGGCCTCAAGATAATCCTGTCGTAAACCCTAGGGCCGGCTATTGCTTAGTAACTTGGTTTTTAGGGGCCTTAGAGCACACCCTAAGATTGCAACTTTAATGAGAACCACAGTAATAATATGATATAGGGCTCGGGTTAAGTTTCATACACCAGAGTCTTTTTTTCCCCTCATCTACCCCTGTGGGGTAATTCCTCTCTTCATCATATGAATAGCATCTCGAATCCCAGAGTGTGGGCTACTAGAGGAGTGGTGGGTCTGAAGCATAAAGTGACAGAGGGTCACTTGAGAACATTTCCTGATCTTAAGGCCACCTTCAACTTGCCCAATTGGATGTTTTTTTAGGTACCTGCAACTTCGATATGCATTCCACTGGCTGTTCCCTTCTCAGATCAGGTTAGATTAAGAACCCAATGAGAGGTTGCTGCGCCTTACCTCCTCCTCCTTACCTGCGCCTATCGATGGCCTATACAACTAGGGTGGACCAGATATCAAAAGTGGCATGTTGATATACTTGATCTGGAGGAGGATGATTGGAAAGACTGTTTAGGATCCTATGTAACTACTATGATTTCAGCTAAGAATAGGTTTATCCAAGGTTTCTGCATTGGGTTTATTTTCCACCTCAGCACCTGGCAACCATCTATCCTTCTGTCTCTTCAGCTTGTCCACATTGTCAGTCTCCTGAGGCATCCTTTTTTCATATGGTCTGGTCATGCTCTCCTATGCAGTCGGTCTGGACTCGGTTCGTAACTGACATCATTTCTGTGTGTGGATTGACTCTTGGATTGAAGCCATAGACCCTGCTTTTGAATATTTTTAAAGACCCGTATGAGTAGATATGTTAAACTTTTAATACCTCCTTCTATGCTCACAGAGAGATACTCCTATCTTGGAGTTTGCTCAGCCCCCTAATGTCACTTCCTAGCTCTCTACCCTGAAGTTTTGCCACTATATAAGCTTACTTACCTTAACCACAATTGTCCCAGGAAATTTGACAAAATTTGGTCTGCCTGGATAAACTCATGGGGTGCAGAAATGGACCAGCAGCTGCAGCCTTGATGTGGTGTGGCGGTTGTAAGTTGTATTATTCCTTCTGCCATGTTATCCCCCCTGTTTTTTCCCTACGCTCCTGTTGTTTTTCCCCTCCCCTTCTTTTCTCTCTCCTTAATATCCCCCCCCCCCCCTGTCTATTAATGGCAGCCATGTATAGAGTCCTAAATGCTGCTTATGCTCCCAGGGCTCATGTTCTATTGTCATTGACTAAGTGAATTATGTACCTCTCCCTTGTTTGGAGTACCTTGTTTATGTACCTGACACATTTTAATAAAACTTTTTCTGTTAAAAAAAATAAATAAAAAAACACATACTTTGGAGAATTAATTTTTTTTTTTTTTTTTGCCACAACTTCACTATTAACAGGTTCCCTTTCCTGTTTTGAATATGGAGTAATCATACTCTAGTAAACTGCCCAATCTGCTGGTAAATCATCAACATCTATATATAAACCAAACTTTAGAAGATGCTTCCTAATACCTTTATGTGCTGGATGTATTCAATATTAACAGAAATGTCTTGGGTTAACGTTTATTTTGCTTCAAAGCCATCTGATCATTTTGGTTCACACTGCTGCAATACTAATCTGATCCGACTTTCAGTATGGTTATGGTGTGGTTTGCACATTCTATGGGGCCAAAATCACGCTGGAATCACACCAATAGTACAGGAACCTTTTCCAAAATTGCTTCATGCTGAGTTGCATTAATGCGAATGAACACCATTGAAAACAATTGATTACCATTGTCATGCGAGTCTCTGCAACTCAACTCACATCTGAAATTGCACTAGTGTGAACCAGGCCTGCAGTGTGTAAATGTTTCAAGTTGGCAATGTGTTATATGAAACTTTAGTTACATTTGACCATGCAGGTTCCCCCACATTTTCTGTGCCTCTTGCAGAACAGAATCCTATGTTTCATATGGGCCAACAGATACCCCAGAGTCCCTAAATCTACTCTTTTCACAAACAGACTACAGGGTGGTTTGGGGGTCCCTAACTTTTCCAACAATTATTCGGCAGCCCAAATTTCATGACTCTCTATGCTTCATGCCACTTTGGATATACCGTTGTGGAGGCTACTAGAGCACCCGAATTGCGCACTGATCGCTATGCAGACCCTTTTTTGGCTCCCATATAATTTGTGCCCCTCGACCCTAAGCCCTATAACGATGTACAGTATGAAAACGTGTGATTCTGTTTGATACTCCGGTAATCTTATGTCATCATTTCTGCCCCTCTTGCCCATTGTTAATAACCTGTTATTCCCGCCGGGAATGGAACAGCCTTCGGTTGGTGGGTTTCCCATGACTTTACACAAGTGCAACACTTCCTATCCACATGGTCTTTTCCAACGTGGGTTGGAAAAAATTCAGGAGACGCATGAGGCCCCCGAAGTCAGAGTTCTTAGAGTTCCTTCGATATCTTCAAATTCAACACTGGATGTCCTCTTTCCATCGCACTTCCATGTTCCCATCTTACAAATCGAACTTTGAACATATCTGCCAACACACCCTATTTTCTGCCTTATTTTGGCCCTTTATGCCTCCTTTAAACAATTGTGTGTCCTCCACCCCTCCCTCATGTATTTCAGTGGAAATGAGACTTGATGACTACCATTGACCCAGCAAACTGGAGCTTCGTTCTGACAGCGGCAATGTGATGGATTTTCTTGCCCTGTAAAGCAGGGAAAAAATCCATCATATCCCTTGTCAAAAGCAGCTCTCAAAGTACACAACACTGGCTATGCACACATTTAACCCTTTGATCACCCTAGATGTTTAACCACTTCCCAAGCAGTGTCATATGTATAGTGATTGTGCATATTTTTTAGCACTGATCACTATATTAGTGTCACAGGTTAGTGTCTGATTGCCCACCGCAATATTGCAGTCCTGATATAAGTCATGGATCGCTGCCATTACTAGTATAAAAAAAATGAATAAAAATTCCAGTATATATCCCATAGTTTGTAGACACTATAACTTTTACGCAAACCAATCAATATACGCTTATTGGGATTTTTTTTTACCAAAAAATATGTAACAGAATACACATTGGCCTAAATTTTTGAAGAAATGTGAATTTGTTTTTAAAAAAATGTATTGGATATGTTTTATAGCAGAAAGTTAAAATTATTGTTTTTTTTTCAAAATTGTCGGTTTTGTTTTTTGTTTATAGCGCAAAAATAAAATAAAAAATGCAGCGGTGATCAAACACCACCAAAAGAAGGCTCTATTTGTGGGAAAAAAAGACACAAATTTTTTTGGGTACAGCGTTGCATGACCATGCAATAGTCAGTGAAAATAACGCAGTGCCGTTTTACAAAAAATGGCCTATTCATGAAGGGGGATAAATCTTCTGGAGGTCAAGTGGTTAAACACACTGGTTTGAATGAACCCTAAATATTTTTTTCTCTTCACTGCCTGTTTTAAAAATTATATCTGACAAGAGGTTTAGATCAATAGTGCATTCTTAGGATCTTATTAAAATGTCCAGTAACCTCCTGTAGAACCAATATAAACACAACAAAACTAAACTCAGAGCAAAACAAAGCATACAGGTGGAGGAGCTAAAAGGTTAGTTCACCTTAACCAAAAAACTGCCTATGCAGATAAGGCCTGGTTCACACTGATGCAACAATCGCTCTGACTTTGGAGCACTTGTTGCATCAGAAGTTGGACCCCAGTTGAACCTCATTCTGTGCAATGGAACTGTTTTAATCGGTGCTACTTGAGTCGCTCTGACTTAGAAAAAGGTTCCTGCACTACTTTTGGTACGACTTTGGTACGACTCGCATTGACTTCTGTTAAAGAAGTTGCATGCAAGTCATGGTGAAGTTGCACTGGGGTTCGACTTCAAAGTCGTAGACAGTGTGAACCCAGGCTAAGGGATGTCTGTAGATAAAAACAAACTGCACATTCAACTAGATTTGAATATTGCCCTTACTATAGGTGTAGGCCATTTACACACCTCATGAAGCCTGATCTTAAAGCGTTGCTAGGATGTTGCTACATATAGAGGGTCCAGCTATTGCTGTTCACCTTCACAGAGGTGAGCTCTCAAACTCTGAGCGCAGAGCTACTGCGTCACAGGAGAGAAAGCACATATGATGGGGTTTGAATCCCAGAGAGCTCACTCTTGTGATGGGGAAAGTGAACAGTAATTGCTAGGCCTTACTTAGCAATGTCCTAGCAGCATCCTGGGAGTTTTCAGGTCAGGCTTCATGAGATAGAATAGTATGCATCAAATGCAAATATACTATAAACCCCTTGGACTTTAACGCAGAAAGTAATGTAAGGGTACATTTCTTCAAACGGCAGTGGCGCCGCTTTTATTAAATACAAAACATGATAAAAAGGGCGAGTTTAGCTCTATAGATAATTACAATACGTAAAAACAGTATATAGAAAGAAACAGGGTGTGCATTGTTCAGAAATACATAGTATAATCAAACCCAATATTGTCAAATATACCCATGCACTGCCAAAATTGTACTGTAGTCAGTCCACATGGGTTTCTTGAATACATCGCAACATGTTTCAGAATTATTAGTATGTATTCCTTCTTCAGGGGAATTGTATTCTGGGTGATTTTTCTCTTTCTGAAATACAAATATAAGCACTGGTAATCACAATGCAATGAATAAAGTAAAAGAAACCATTAGTTCCACATACAGTGAGAGAAAAAAATATTTGATCCCCTGCTGATTTTGTATGTTTGCCCACTGACAAAGAAATCAGCAGTCTATAATTTTAATGGTAGGTTTATTTTAACAGTGAGAGACAGAATAATAACAAAAATATCCAGAAAAAGGCATTTAAAAAAAGTTATAAATTGATTTGCATTTTAATGAGTGAAATAAGTATTTGATCCCCTATCAATCAGCAAGATTTCTGGCCCTCGGGTGTCTTCTATAAGGTAACAAGCTTAGATTAGGAGCACTCTCTCAAAGGGAGTGCTCCTAATCTCAGCTTTTACCTGTATAAAAGACACCTGTCCACAGAAGCAATCAGACTACAATCTTTCCATCATGGCCAAGACCAAACAGCTGTCCAAGGATGTCAGGAACAAGATTGTAGACCTACACAAGGCTGGAATGAGCTACAAGACCATCGCCAAGCAGCTTGATGAGAGGGTGAGTTGGTGCGATTAATCGCAAATGGAAGAAACACGAAATAACTGTCAACCATCCACGGTCTGGGGCCCCATGCAAGATCTCACCTCGTGGAGTTTCAATGCTCATGAGAATGGTGAGGAATCAGCCCAGAACTACAAAGGAGAATCTTATCAGTGCTCTCAAGGGAGCCGGGACCATAGTCACCAAGAAAACAATTGGTAACTATGCTGTGAAGGACTGAAATCCTGCAGCCGCCTGCAAGGTCCCCCTACTCAAGAAAGCACATGTGCAGACCTGCCTAAAATTTGCTAATGATCATCTGAATGTTCAGAGGAGAACTGGGTGAAAGTGTTGTGGTCAGATGAGACCAAAATCAAGCTTTTTGGCATCAACTCAACTAGCTATGCTGCCTATGACCCCAGGAATACCATCCCCACTGTCAAACATGAAGGTGGAAACATTATGGGGGTGTTTTTCTGCTAAGGGGACAGGACAGCTTCACCACATCAAAAGGGACAATGGACGGGGCCAAATCTTGGGTGAAAACCTCCTTCCCTCAGCCAGGGCATTGAAAATGGGTCGTGGATGGGTATTCCAGCATGACAATGACCCAAAACACATGGCCAAGGCAACAAAGGAGTGGCTTGAGAAGCACACTAAGTTCCTGGAGTGGCCTAGCCAGTCTCCAGACCTTAATCCCATAGAAAATATGTGGAGGGGGCTGAAGGTTTGAGTTACCAAATGTCAGTCTTGAAACTTTAATGACTTGGAGAGGATCTGCAAAGAGGAGTGGGACAAAATTCCTCCCGAGATGTGTGCAAACCTGGTGGCCAACTACAAGAAACGTCTGACCTTTGTGATAGCCAACAAGGGTTTTGCCACCAAGTAAAGTTTTGCGATGGGGTCAAATACTTATTTCACTCATTAAAAGCAAATCAATTTACTACTTTTTGAGTTTTTCTGGATTCTTTTTTTTGTTGTCTCTCACTGTTAAAATTAACCTACCATTATTATACACTGATCATTTCTTTGTCAGTGGGCAAATGTACAAAATCAACAGGGGATCAAATTTTTTTTTCCCTCACTGTAGTATATCAAAGTATACTCATAGTTTGAATACTTACAATGAACAGTATGCAACACAACAACAATGGAGCAAGCATGTGGACCGATGGAAGATCCCAAAAAGTGAGCTAAAGTGCAAAGACCACCCACCAGGCGGACAAGTGAACACCTCGGATGAGTCAAACATCTACAAGAAATGCCCTATAGGCTGCACCAGCAATCAAAATAGTTGTATCTGAAATAAAAAATTATATAATGAAGTATAGTAGAAGAGTTAAACTGCATGAAATTATACAAATCACCACAATAATGGAGGAGGGGTTGAGAATAAAAGAAAGGGGGAACAGAAACCAAACAGTATCCCCTGTCAAAAATCACCTATCCCTTAAAATATACTGGTGCTTGAACATCTCCATATCGGCAGTGCCCGAAGCGAGACTGGACTGCCGTGTGGTGAGTATATATATATATATATATATATATATATATATATATATATATATATATATATATATATATATATATATATATATTGTTCCCTACTGAGGGAGCCAATCCTCAGACATGGGAGGTGCTGGATAATTGGCACCAAATAACAGCGCTACTTGAGCGGCTGGGAGCCAACAGACAGGGCAGTTCTCCAATGCGGTAACGCGTGGCGTAGCTCCCTCTTATGGGGCGGGATGACGTCACGCACCCGCACACCGCCGGAGGAAAAGACACCCAATGAGGCCAACGAGTAGCGCGATAGGGGCAAAGAGGCTCCTACCCACAATGCTGGCTGGAAAGAGAGCCAGAAATCAAAGACCTCCAGCAGTAACCGCCTGCCGAACGTGGGTGGAGCCCACCCACTGGGTTGTGTAAGTACAAACACCTTGTGAGATCATGTTTGTGTCATTCAGTATGCTGTACATGATCCCCAAAAACTCCCCCTTTTTTTTTGTCGGAACCCAAATAAGCAATACTGTGTTTTATATCCCACATGCTTACTCTATATAGTGGTGGGCCTCATTTAAAGTCCCGCCGAACAAACCTTCTCTCTTTTAGGAGGACTTGATAAGGGCCTTGGTCCAAAGTAATGCTGCACAGCAAGAAACCAATCGAATGTTGGCTGCTCAGCAGCAGCAAGCGGCTGCACAGTAACTAGAAACCAGTAAAATGCTGGCTACTCAGCAGCACCAAACCAATAAAATGGTTGCTGCTTTGGCTCAGGCAGCTGAGAAAGACCGATGGGCCTTAGCAGAGGTACTCCAGCGGATGCCAGCGCAGACTGAAAATGTCTCCGCAGGGGCACCAAAAGTCACCTATTACAAAAGATGACATTCTAGGATGATGTGGAAGCCTTCCTATGTACTTTTGAGAGAACTGCTGAGGGTCAGGCCTGGCCTAAAGGCAGCTGGGCTGCGCTGGTGGCACCACTGTTGGCTGGGGACTCCCAAAAAGCATACTTTGACTTGTGCGCTGAGCATGCCTGAGATTATGACAAACTAAAAGCTGAGATCTTGCGGCGTCTGGGCGTCTCCACCGCAGTGAGAGCGCACCGAGTACACAGCTGCAGTTTTATGGCAGATGGATCCCCCTGCTCCCAAATGTATGACCTAATCAACCTGGTCAGACGGTGGCTGCAGCCTGAGTTAGGCTCCATTCACACTAGCGCGTTTTTTGATGCATTTTGCATTTTGCAGAAATGCATGGGAATTTTTTAACATGGGTTCCTATGGAACATGTTCACATCAATGCTTTTTTGTATCTCTGCGTTTTTGGAAAGGGTCGGGGACTTTTTTTCATGCAAAAAGCAGCGTTTTGCATGTAATGGATTTCAATGGACAAGCATCAAAAACGCAAGTGCACCGTTTTTGCAGCGTTTTTGGTGCGTTTTTGGTGCGTTTTTGCCGTTTTTTTTTTTTTTATTTTTTTTTTTTTTGTAATTTTTTTTTAAGACTGTAAAAAAAATGAAAAAAAAAAAAAAAAACGCAAAACGCAAATCGCGGCAAAAACGCGGCAAAAACGCGGCAAAAACGCTACAAAAACGCTGCTCAAAAACGTGCCAAGCATGAAAAAAAAACCTCCAAAAACGCTCAAAAGCAACATGCATAGGTGTGAATCGAGCCTTACTCACAGGGCCCCAAATTATGGAAAGGGTTGCAATGGACTGGTTCCTGAGAGCTCTACCTCCCTGAATTGCAGAGGTGGGTGAGGCAATCTGATCCAAATTCAAAGGATGTTCGGGTTGAGTTCTTCTACCATACTTGCATACTGTTCATTGTAAGTATTCAAACAGCTATCGGTATACTTTGATATACTATGTGGAACTAATGTTTTTTTATGCATTGCATTGTGATTATATTTGTATTTCAGAAAGAGAAAAAAACACCCACAATACAATTTTTCCCAGAAGAAGGAATATATACTAATAATTCTGAAACATGTTGGGATGTATTCAAGAAACCCATGTGGACTGACCACACTACGATTTTGGCAGTGCATGGGTATACTTGACAATATTGGGTTTGCTTATACTATGTATTTCTGAACAATGTACACCCTTTTTCTTTTTCTATATACTGTTTTTATGTATTGTAATTATCTATAGGGCTAAACTTGCATTTTATCATGTTTTTTATTTAATAAAAGCGGCGCCACTGCCGTTTAAAGAAATGTACCCTTACATTACTTTCTGCGTTAAAGTCCAAGGGGTTTATAGTATATTTGCACTTGATGCATACTTTTCCATGTTTAATTAGGATGTTGGCAGCCCCTTACACCCCATCCCTAACGCCACTTTTATAGGCTTCATAAGGTATGTAAATGGACTACACATATAGCAACAGCATTATTCAGTTTTGGTCAAAGCTGTAGTTTGTTTTCATCAACAGACATCCCTTATCTGTATAGGCAGTTTTTTTGGTAAAGGTGAACATGAATGAATTTAAGAATTGAATACACCTGCTCTTAATTTGAGCACACACATAGTTACACAGTACATAGTTGCATAGTTAGGTTGAAAAAAAGACACTAGTTCATCTAGTTCAGGGGTGCTCAACCTGTGGCAAGTAAAGCGTTGCCAGTAGAAGCTGGAAGAGGAAAAGGTCAGTGTAATAACCCTTTCATGACTAAGCCTATTTTTGAAATTTGGTGTTTACAAGTTAAAATCCGTATTTTTTGCTAGAAAATTACTTAGAGTTCCCAAACATTATATATATTTTTTTAGCAGAGAATCTAGAGAATAAAATGGCGATTGTTGCAATATTTTTTATCACACGGCATTTGTGCAGCGGTGTTTTAAATGCAAATTTTTGGAAAAGGGACACTTTCATGAATTTTAAAAAATCCAAACAGTAAAGTTACCCCAATTTTTTTGTATAATGTGAAAGATGATGTTACGCCAAATAAATAGATACCAAACATGTCACCCTTTATAATTGCACGCACTCGTGGAATGGCGACAAACTACGGTACGTATGAATTTCCATAGGCGACGCTTTAAAAAATTTTTACGGTTACCAGGTTTGAGTTACAGAGGAGGTCTAGGGCTAGAATTATTGCTCTCGCTCTGACGATCGCGGCGATATCTCGATCGTATGCGTTTTCTTCGCTGCGTTTTCTTCGCTGCGCGAGCTCGCGGGGACAGGGGCACTTTAAAAAAATTTTATTTTTTTTTTTTTATTTATTTTATTTATTTTTTTACTTTATAAATTGTGTTTTAAAAAAAAAATTTTTTTTTTTTACTTTTATTGCTGTCACAAGGAATGTAAACATCCCTTGTGACAGTAATAGGTGGTGACAGGTACTCTTTATGGAGGGATGGGGGGTCTAAAAGACCCCCCATCCCTCCTTTACACTTCAAAGTATTCAGATCACCGAAAACGGCGATTCTGAATACTGTGTACTTTTTTAAATTTGGCGCCATTGGCAGCCGAGTAAACGGGAAGTGACGTCATGACGCCGCTTCCGCGTTTACAACAAGAAGGCTGGAACGAAGCCGCTCACAGCTTCATTCCAGCCCGCCCCCAGCCTCCGAAGGTACCCGATTGGACACCGGGCCTCCCGATCGCACGGGAGGCCCGGTAACAGCGGCGGGAGGCGGCGGGAGGGGGGGTGTCCCCTCCCGCTCCTCCGGTATAACAACCGAACGGCTTTTAGCCGCATCGGTTGTTATACACGTGTAGCCGATCGCCCGCTGTAAACAACGGTACCGGGATGATGCCTGCAGCTGCGGGCATCATCCCGGTATAACCCCGGAAAGCCGAGTACGCATATCTGCGTACGGTCGGCGGGAAGGGGATAAACATCACATACATTTCACTTTTGTAATGGGCATAGTAGCACGTATAAAAAAGGGTTATTAGGCTACTAACAAATCACTTAAGTGGCCCCCTCTCTCCTCAAGAGGTTGAGAACCCCTGCTCTATTCAGTCTGTTTATCTAGTCACTTATTTTTTAAAATTACATATGTTTTACAGTTTTTCTTTTGTGCATAGCAATATACAGTATATCACAAAAGTGAGTAACAACAACACTGAAGAAATTACACTTTGCCACAATGTAAAGTAGTGAGTGTACAGCTTGTATAACAGTGTAAATTTGCTATTCCCTCAAAATAACTCACACAGCCTTTAATGTCTAAACTGCTTAAACGAAAATGAGTACACCCCTAAGTGAAAATGTCCAAATTGGGCCCAAAGTGTAAATATTTTGCGTGGCCACCATTAATTTCCAGCACTGCCTTAACCCTCTTGGGCATGGAGTTTACCAGAGCTTCACAGGTTGCCACTGGAGTCCTCTTCCACTCCTCCACGATGACATCACTGAGCTGATGAATGTTAGAGACCTTGCGCTCCTCCACCTTCCATTCAAGGGTGCCCCACAGATGCTCAATAGGGTTTAGGTCTGGAGACAGGCTTGGCCAGTCCATCACATTTACCTTCAGCTTCTTTAGCAAGGCAGTGGTTGTCTTGGAGGTGTGTTTGGGGTCATTATCATGTTGGAATACAGCCCTGCGGACCAGCCTCCGCAGTGGGGGGGGGGAGGAATCATCCTCTGCTTCAGTATGTCACAGTACATGTTGGCATTCATGGTTCCCTCAATGAACTGTAGCTCCCCAGTGCTTGGCAGCACTCATGCAGCCCCAGATTATGACACTTCCACCACCATGCTTGACTGTGGGCAAGACGCACTTGTCTTTGTACTCCTCACCTGGGTGCCACCACACATGCTTGACCCCATCTGAATAAAATAAGTTTATCTTGGTCTCATCAGACCACAGGACATGGTTCCAGTAATCCATGTCCTCAGTCTGCTTGTCTTCAGAAAACTGTTTGCGGGCTTTCTTGTGCATCATCTTTGGAAGAGGCTTCCTTCTCGGACAACAGCCATGCAGACCAATTTGATGCAGTGTGTGGCATACGGTCTGAGCACTGACAGGCTGACCCCCCCCCCTTCAACCTCTGCAGCAATGCTGGCAGCACTCATACGTCTATTTCCCAAAGACAACCTCTGGATATGACGCTAAGCACGTGCAGTCAACTTCTTTGGTTGACCATGGCGAGGCCTGTTCTGAGTGGAACCTGTCCTGTTAAACCGCTGTATGGTCTTGACCACCATGCTACAGCTCAGCTTCGGGGTCTTGGCAATCTTCTTAAAGTATAGAGCAACAATTCCCTTTTTCGGATCCTCCGAGTTCTTTGCCATGAGGTGCCATGTTAAACTTCCAGTGACCAATATGAGAGAGTGAGAGCGATAACACCAACTTTAACACACCTGCTCCCCATTCACACCTGAGCCCTTGTAACACTAACGAGTCACATGACACCGGGGTGGGAAAATGGCTAATTGGGCCCAATTTGGACATTTTCACTTAGGCCCCTTTCACATGGTCGGTCCGTTCAGGTCCGCCTGTCCGTTTTGACGGCGGACCTGAACGGGCGCTCCATGCTAGTCTATGGAGCGACGGATGTTAGCGGTGACATGTCCACTGACATCTGACCCCGTCCGATCCACTAAAAACAGATGGATGCCTCTATGTTCAGATCCGTCGCTGGCGGATCGGGTGTGATCTGATGAAAACGGACATGCTGTCCGTTTTCGTCCAATCTCTCCATAGAAACCAGTGGCGCTCGACAAGCACCTCCCCGCTCAGTGAGCAGAGAGGGACCTGTCATTCACCGGCTCAGCGGAGATCAACGGAGGGATCGGCGGACTCCGTGGAAGCGGATCCGCCTCGTGAGAATGAGGCCTTAGGGGTGTACTCACTTTTGTTGCCAGCGGTTTAGACATTAATGGCTGTGTGAGTTATTTTGAGGGAACAGCAAATTTACACTGTTATACAAGCTGTACACTTACTACTTTACATTGTAGCAAAGTGTCATTTCTTCAGTGTTGTCACATAAAAAAATATAATAAAATTATTTACAAAAATGTGAGGGGTGTACTCACTTTTGTGAGATACTATATATTAAAAAGTAAGGGTCCCACCACTGATAACCTTAGACCATTTAGAGTATGAATCATTAAAGTGGATGTAAACTCAATGTCATCCTTTCTAAACTCCTGCCATAGGGGTTATCTGTAAGGATATACATGCCTCCTCCATGTATCCTTACCTGTCAAATGTCTCCCCTCTGTGTGTTATTAGACCCAAAAAACTGCATATTCTGTGGGTGGGTCTGTTGTCTGGAGCTCGGTGGATGGAGTCGTGATGTCAGTAGACTCCCCGCCCACCTCTACACACCCCTTGTCAATGTGCATTTTCTCCTGTGTATATTTCTTACACTGAACTTCTGCTATGATCTCTAACATCCAGTGAAAAGACAGGAAAGTAACCACATGACTTCAGCATGCCAAATCATACTGAGGTGTGGAACAGCCAAACCTTGCAGAGCTGCTGAAGAAAGGAGTGGGGGAGGGAATTAAAAAATAATGCATGTCTCTTAGGCTATTGCACAAGATATGTAAATCACCTGTCACTCACAGCAAGGGGGAGTATTTGACAAAGTTTTTCTCAGTTTGTCAAGATTTATCTCACTGAAAAATAAAAGAGGATTGCTCAGAGACGGATTAACTCTGTGTGGCAAGACTGGGATCAAATGATAGGAAATCTTATACTCTACAGTATGATATAACAAAAAAAATTTCGGGTTTACATCCACTTTAAGCATTACTCTCTGAATATGGTCTTTTAGCCAGTTATCTATCAATTTACAAACAGATTTTTCCAAACCTGTAGACTTAACCTTACACATTAGCCGTGTTTGGGCAACTGTGTCAAGTGCTTTTGGAAAATCCAAGTATATTACATCCACAGTCACCCCTCTGTCCAAGGTTTTACTTACCACCTCATAAAAAGAAATCAGATTTGTCTGACAACTTCTGTCTTTCATGAATCCATGCTGTCTGTTGCTTTAAAATACTTATTTCCAGCAAAAACTCCAGTATCTTCTCAACTATAGAAGTTAAACGAACAGGTCTATGGTTACTTAGTAAAGACTTTGGTCTCTTTTTAACCACCAGAAGATTTGGCTGCTCGATGACCAGGTCATTTTTTGCGATATGGCACTGCGTCGCTTTAACTGACAATTGCACGGTCGTGCTACGCTGTACCCAAACAAAATTAATGTCCTTTTTTTTCCCCCATAAATAGAGCTTTCTTTTGGTGTTATTTGATCATCTTTGCAGTTTTTATTTTTTGTGCTATAAACAAAATAAAAGCGACAATTTTGAAAAAAAAAAAAAAATTGTACTTTTTGATATAATAAATATCCCCATTTTTTAAAAAAAAAGCAGATTTTTTTCTCAGTTTAGGTCGATATGTATTCTTCTACATATTTTTGGTAATAAAAATTGCAGTAAGTGTATATTGATTGGTTTGCGTAAAAGTTACAGCGTCTACAAAATAGGGGATAGATTTATGGCATTTTAATTATTTTATTTTTTTTTTTTTTTTACTAGTAATGGCAGCGATTTGCAATTTTCATCAAGACTGCGACATTATGGCCGACACATCGGGCACTTTTGACACATTTTTGGGATGATTGACAATTGTACAGCGATCAGTGCTATAAAAATGCACTGATTACTGTATAAATGTCACTGGCGGGGAAGGGGTTTACACACACACACCTCCCTGTTCTGCCTCTCGTGCCCACGTGGCCGGCGGGCATCGGCACCCCCACAGTGCAGCAGACGCGCCTGCTATGCCGCTTAAAGGAGCCGAAGTACAGCTATGATGGCTTGGTTATCGTACTGACCTGCCGCAGTAAAATGACTGCGACTGGTCGGCAAGTGGTTAAATATAGGTACCACGATGAGCTTACGCCAATCCAGTGGTACTATTCCAGTCATTAATCACTTGCCCACTGGGCACTTATACCCCCTTTCCTAACCAGGCCAATTTTCAGCTTTCAGCGCTCTCATGCTTTAAATGACAATTACTCAGACGTGCAACACTGTACCAATATGAAATGCTTGTCCTTTTTTTTTCACACAAATAGTGCTTTCTTTTGGTGGTATTTAATCAGGACTGGGTCATTTATTTTTTGGACTATAAATAAAAAAAGACCAAAGATTTTGTAAAAAAAAATGCATTTTCCTTTCTGTTCTGTTTATAAAAATTTTGCAAATTTAGTAATTTATTTTCATACATTTTTGACAAAATTTATACTGCTACATATCTTTGGTACAAATTACCCAAATCGGCGTATTACTTGTCCTTTTGAAGGGTATAGAGTCTACAAGCTATGGTACCAATCACTGAAAATTAATCATACCTCATTTCTTGGGACACTAACAAGCCAGGACAGTACAAATACCCCCCAAATGACCTCTTTTTGGAAAGTAGAAATTCCAATGTATTTTGTAAGAGGCATTGTAAGTTTTTTGAAGTTGTAATTTTTTCCCACAATTCTTTGCAAAATGATGATTTTTTTTTTTCTCACAAAATTATATTAACAGGTTATTTCTCTCACATGACATATGCATACTTGCAACTACACCCCAAAACACATTCTGCTACTCCTGAGTATATAGATACCACATGTGTGAGACTTTTACACATAGCCACATAGAGAGGCCCAACATGTAGGGAGCACTGTCAGATGTTCTAGGGACATAAATTACACATCTATTTTCCTAACTACCTATCACACTTTTGAAGTCCCTGGAGCACTAGGACAATGGAAACGCCCACAAAATGACCCCACTTGGGAAAGCAAACACCCCAAGGTATAGTCTACAAGGCACAATAGGTCTTTTGAACACGTCAATTTTTTTTCACAAGTTTTTGGAAAATGTGGAAAGAAAATGAAAACACATTTTTTAACGCATGTTTTACAAATTTTTACGGCACTGACGGGCGCTGATTAGAATCCACTGATAGGGTGGCACTGATGAGCACTAATAGGGCACTGATGAGCACTAATAGGGCACTGTAGTGGCACTGTAGGGGCACGTGGGATCATGCCAACACACGCTGCTGTGGTGTTTCTCTCTCCTCTCCTCACACTAAATGCAGCGTGTGAGGAGAGAGAGATACTCCAGCAGCGTGAGCTGAACTGGGCATGATCCCAGTTTGTTGACAAAGTGATCGCTCTGTCATTGGAAGGATTGATCAGGTGGTAAAAGGCAACTATGATTGGCCCTTTACCCTGATCCATCAAGGAAATTTTCCGGTGCGCAAGAGAAGTGCAAGCATGGGAGGACGTCAATAGACGCCCTCTCAGAACTAGCTCGGCAAGTGGTTAAAGAGTCCCTAAAATTAGAAACCATAGCCTTAAAATGACAGAGTTCAATTCTTTTAGGATCCGCGGGTGTATGCCATCTGGTTCAGGTGTTTTATTCACATTTATGCTGTCAAAATATTTCTGGACCATATCACTTTTGAGCCATTGTGGATCATTTGCATCTGTGTCAATACCATTCCCATTTTTACCATGTGCTCCCCCATGCCTTCTCTTTGTCTCCAGTCACCCACTCTAGATTATTTTGTAAAGGGCCTACATGCTTAGACCTGACCTTTTTAGGATTAATATATTTGAAGAATATTTTGGGGTTTGTCCTACTATCTTTTGCAATCTGTCTTTCATTTTGAATTTTTGCATCCTTGCTTTCCTTTTTACAAAATCTGTTATATCCTTTGTAGCATTTAAACTGTGTAGATATAAACAGTGCAGCACTAAACATGAAAGTAAAAATAATTATAATGATAGTGAATCGTTAGATAAAAAGAAAAATGAAAAAGGTGAATGCCACAATAATAGAACTTTTGTAAAGTTCATTATAGGTGAGTCCAAAACTTTGTGATGACAAGTAGTGATGATCAGTCACCCAATAAACAAAAAATAAGAAGATCACCGCTGTGAGATTTCAGCCACTGAATGTGATATAAGGAGGCTTACCAGAACATATGGACCCTATTCAGCTTATGCTAAGTGGGTCGGGCAGGCAATGGTGTCTCAACACCTAAGTGTAGACGGTTTGCTGTAATCTTCTCCAATAGACCTTATGTTTAGGAGGATTTCTCAACAGGGGAAGACACTAGAAGTAGCATAATAACGTGCACGTCAAGCCTCGATCTGAAGAGCGAGGCGAGCAGGTCAAACCTTGAATGGAAATGAGGAAGGACCGCCGGATATGATGGCTTAATGGATATAAGTTAAGCCTTGTATACAAATAAAGGCCAAGACCAGCCCACGTACCATCAAAAACCAGCTCACTGCACATTACCCAAGCCTCTACATGGAGAGATCAGGCGAGGCAGCAGGCACCATCTAGATAGTGGGTCAAGCCTCGTTTTAAAAATTAAGGTGAGAACCGACCAAAATGATATTGATGCTGCAAATCACGTCATATAGTCAATCGTGACATAACATGTATAAACAATGGCATTGGTAATAAATCTTCTGAATAAAGATAAAAAATGTAAAACAAGACAATACTGATGCTAATTATTATATAACATCTATATAAAAATCATATAATTAAATCAAAAAACTTAAAGGATCACTAAAGCTATTTTTTTTTTTTTAAAATAACAAACACGTTCTACTTACCTCCACTGTGCAGCTCGTTTTGCACAGAGTGGCCCCGAACTTGGTCTTCTGGGGTCCCTCGGCGGCTGTCTTGGCTCCCCCCGCAAGGACTCAACACTTTCATGCGAGCTCCCTCGCATGGTGTTAAGTGCTTGCGAGTGCGCTCCCGTGATACAGCCGGCGGCCATAGCCGCTCACTGTATCACTCGGCCCCGCCCCCGGCGCACCGTGTCATTGGATGTGATTGACCGCAGCACGAGGCAATGGCTGCGCTGCTTTCAATCCATCCACTCTAGCCATTCAACGGCCAGGCTGAGCGGCGAAGAGGATGACGGGAGTGAGCGCAGGACTTTCAAGGGGTCAGGTAAGTAAAACGGGGGGGCTGGGGGGGCGGTATTGTCAGATGTTTTTTCACCTTAATGCATATAATGCATTAAGGTGAAAAAACGTTTACCTTTACAACCCCTTTAAAACAAACAACCCCATAAACCATGTATCTATGAAATCACGCTTGATTAATAAAAGCGTTAATATCCAACTCTACGTTCATCCTGAATGGGGAGTAGAAGCAAATGGTAGATCCAGAATGTTTCAAGTCTTGAGACACCTGTGGTATGAGCCCCTCCACACCAGGGTGGTATGTAATGATCGATGATCAAAAATTGGGTACCACTAGGATCCTGATTGTGGTATTTACGATAGTGTCCTTGAGGTAGGAAGGAGTCTTTTTGACAAAGGGTTGCAAATAAAAATCTATATATCGCCCAATGCGTGAGGTAATGGAATCAATTCCACTTACTATGGGACGGCCTGGTGGATGTACGGGATCTTTGTAGACTTTTGGTAAATAATACATGGTTGGTATTCTTGGGGCAAGTGGCACCAAAAATGCTTTTTCTTTTTTATTCAATATGTACTGGTTAAAACCTTTATCAATAATAACGCTTAAATCCCTTTTATATAGAGAAGTGGGGTTGATAGCCAATTCTCTATATGTATCCCGATCGCTCAAGATTTTATTTATGTCTTTCTGGTAATCCTCTTTATCTAGGACCACAATCCCACCCCCTTGTCTGCAGGGGGGTCACTAGGTCCTTCCTTTCACCTTTCACCAATATTCATTTTTGTCTGACCAAAAGTTTTTTTTCAAAGGTAATGTGTCTAAATCTTTGAGAACTAAATCTTTGAAGACAGTAATGGCTGGGGCCTTAGGGCCTGGAGGGTTAAAAAGAGATGTGTTGGATAGATAGGAGTGAACCGCTCTAGATAGAATAGCATACCTACATGTCCTAGTTGGATTAGAAATGAGAAATAATTAGAAATGAGATCGCGTTGGATGTTTAATTTCCGAATATATTTATGTATGCCTAATAAAGGTGCCAAATGTATCCAATTTTTTTAGGTGACGCATACTTGAGACCTCTATTTAACCACTTGCTTACTGGGCACCTAAACCCCCCTCCTGCCCAGACCAATTTTCAGCTTTTAGCGCTGTCACTCTTTGAATGACAATTGCGCGGTCATACAACACTGTATCCAAATTAAATTTTTATCATTGTTTTCCCACAAATAGAGCTTTCTTTTGGTGGTATTTGATCACCTCTGGGTTTTTTATTTTTTGTTAAAAAAATTTAAAAAGACCAAACTTTTAAAAAAAAAATATGAAACCAGTTTATATTTTGTCAATAAATTTTGAAAACAGGTAATTTTTCTCCTTCGTTGTACACTGATGTACGATGAGGCTGCACTGATGGGCACTGATTTTCTGCACTGATGAGGTGGCACTGGGGCACTGAGGTGGCACTGATGGGCGGCACTGAAGGGCATTGGTAGGTGGCACTGAAGAGCACTAATAGGTGGCACTGATGGGTGGCAGTGATGGGCACTGATGGGTGGCAGTGATGGGCACTGATCAGCACTGCTAGTAGGCACTGATGAGGCACTGGCACCACTGGTGGGCATTGATAGGTGGCAGTTGTGGGCACTGATTGCTGGCACTTATTGTGGGCACTGATTGCTTGTACTTACTGTGGGCACTGATTTGTGGCACTGGCAGGCGGTACTGGTGGGCACATACAGTGGGGACGGAAAGTATTCATACCCCCTTAAATATTTCACTCTTTGTTATATTGCAGCCATTTGCTAAAATCATTTAAGTTCATTTTTTTCCTCATTAATGTGCACACAGCACCCCATATTGACAGAAAAACACAGAATTGTTGACATTTTTGCAGATTTATTAAAAAAGAAAAACTGAAATATCACATGGTCCTAAGTATTCAGACCCTTTGCTGTGACACTCATATATTTAACTCAGGTGCTGTCCATTTCTTCTGATCATCTTTGAGATGGTTCTACACCTTCATTTGAGTCCAGCTGTGTTTGATTATACTGATTGGACTTGATTAGGAAAGCCACACACCTGTCGATATAAGACCTTACAGCTCACAGTGCATGTCAGAGCAAATGAGAATCATGAGGTCAAAGGAACTGCCTGCAGAGCTCAGAGACAGAATTGTGGCAAGGCACAGATCTGGCCAAGGTTGCAAAAAAAATTCTGCTGCATTTAAGGTTCCTAAGAGCACAGAGGTCTCCATAATCCTTAAATGGAAGGCGTTTGGGATGACCAGAACCCTTCCTAGAGCTGGCCGTCCGGCCAAACTGAGCCATCGGGGGAGAAGAGCCTTGGTGAGAGATGTAAAGAAGAACCAGAAGATCACTGTGGCTGAGCTTCAGAGATGCAGTCCGGAGATGGGAGAAAGTTGTAGAAAGTCAACTATCACTGCAGCCCTCCACCAGTCGGGGCTTTATGGCAGAGTGGCCCGACGGAAGCCTCTCCTCAGTGCAAGACACATGAAAGCCCGCATGGAGTTTGCTAAAAAACACCTGAAGGACTCCAAGATGGTGAGAAATAAGATTCTCTGGTTGGATGAGACCAAGATAGAACTTTCTGGCCTTAATTCTAAGTGGTATGTGTGCAGAAAACCAGGCACTGCTCATCACCTGTCCAATACAGTCCCAACAGTGAAGCATGGTCGTGGCAGCAGCATGCTGTGGGGGTGTTTTTCAGCTGCAGGGACAGGACGCCTGATTGCAATTGAGGGAAAGATGAATGCGGCCAAGTACAGGGATATCCTGTACAAAAACCTTCTCCAGAGTGCTTAGGACCTCAGACTGGGCCGAAGGTTTACCTTCCAACAAGACAATGACCCTAAGCACACCGCTAAAATAATGGAGTGGCTTCACAGCAACTCCGTGACTGTTCTTGAATGGCCCAGCCAGAGCCCTGACTTAAAGCCAATTGAGCATCTCTGGAGAGACCTAAAAATGGCTGTCCACCAAAGTTTACCATCCAACCTCACAGAACTGGAGAGGATCTGCAAGGAGGAATGGCAGAGGATCTCCAAATCCACGTGTGAAAAACTTGTTGCATCTTTCCCAAAAAAGATTCATGGCTGTATTAGATCAAAAGGGTGCTTCTACTAAATACTGAGCAAAGGGTCTGAATACTTAGGACCATGTGATATTTCAGTTTTTTTTTATAATAAATCTGCAAAAATGTCAACAATTCTGTGTTTTTCTGTCAATATGGGGTGCTGTGTGTACATTAATGAGGAAAAAAAATGAACTTAAATGATTTTAGAAAATGGCTGCAATCCAACAAAGAGTGAAAAATTTAAGGGGGTCTGAATACTTTCCGTCCCCACTGTATGAGGCTCTTCCTCTTCGGGACCAATGTCCCTTCAAACAGAAGCCGGTGATCTGCTTTTTTTTTCCTCATGCTCTCAGCGTGAGAAGGAAAAAAAAAATATTACTCATCTTCTGTTTACATCATGTGATCAGCTGTCATTGGCTGACAGCTGATCATGTGGTAAGGGGCCGGGACCGGCCTCCTACTCGGATCTGTGATCACCCGAGTCTCATTGACTCAGGTGATCACAGCGCGCGCCCTTCAGGCGGGCGTGGCGAGCTTGCAAAGGGGAGGACGTCAATAGACGTCCTCCCAGCGAAGCAGATCCGCACCGTAGCCATCATTCGGCTAAAGCATGGATCTGAAGCAGTTAAGAACTAGTTGTTCTTGTTCATTAAGTTCCTTCTTACTGAGGTTAGATACTCGATTGTTTACACTCTCCTTTTTTTTTCCTCTGAAGTTGCCTCCCTCCTCGGGAGCCTCTCTTTGGTCTAGACCTCTTTTTCTCCCTTGAGTATCCAAGGGAAAAACCTGATTGTCACGGTTGGGATTATGTTGGTTGTAATTATAGGGTGAACGATCACAACCATCATAATCACCTTCCATATAGGAATGTTGTTCATTCTGATACATATCTCTTAAAGTCGATTATCTATTATAAATAGAGAAAATTGCAAACGGCGGCGGCTTCCAGGTCTCCTCCACTCCATCCCTCCCTCACTCAACCGATCCCGTCAGATCAGAGGCTGTGCTTGCGTGGGAAAACTTTTTTTTTTTTAAAAAGAAAGGGGGGGGGTGATGTGATGGTGGGGGCTTAGCGTGGCGTTGGCTTCCTCCAACGTGGGAGTGTGTTTAAAAAAAAAAAAAAACAAAGAAACTCCATTTATGCTGGCTGCAAAATTGTCAGAGAGACAAAAGAGGTTTTGGTGACACAGGCATTTCCTATTTGACACATTTACTATTTGCATCAGGCTGAGCATTAATAGCAGCAGCAGTAGCTGGACTATTGCTCAAGCAGTAGATGCAATTTCTTCTGGTAGTACCTCTGCTTTGTGCATCGGGCTATGGTCAGAAGGGGGTTTGAAACGCCCCCAAAAAAGAGCTAAAAGTCCCTCCCTCAAGCTCTGGAAAGCCTACTCATCTCTACAAATGGCATCCTCCCCTGAGAGGGAGTGGCTGGTCAGAGTGAGAAATGTCTGCAACTGTTTTTAACACTGCAGCCCCTGTTTATTTTATGATAATTAAAAAAAAAAAGTTTAGCGACTTTAATCGCATCCCAGTGTGAGTCAAAATGCGACAGGTTCTCTTCCATTACCCAGGACCCTCAAACTGAGGAACTAGGGGCAGGAGAAGACGAATTTCCTCAGGGGACTTGGTGAAGCTGATGACTCCTCCTCTGAGGTGTCAAATGCTGGAGAATCAGCTGTTCCAATCTTAAGATTGATGGTGCAATTTCTTGCTGAATGATCGCTCCACATTTATGTACCCTTAACTGAGTGTTTGGGTTCATTAAAGCCTCCTCAAGCTGTGCATGCCTTTTCCTGTCCATTAATTGCTGGAAAAGTATTTTTGTATCTGAGAGGATCACCCAGATGAGCATTTTTTTCCCTCCTAAAAAGTTTTCACACTTTATCCTATGGTGGAGGAAATTCACTAAGTAGGGTATATCAGCAATTAACTCTGCTATATACTCTGTGAATAAGTTTGACTTGTCTGGCAGACAATGCTCAAATGCTTAGGGATCCAGCGGATAAAAAGATGGAATTCCTATTGAAAAAAACAAAAAAAAACACTTTTTTTTTCTCTGGCAGATTAAGTGTTTCAGCCTGCGCTGACAGTAATTGCTTAATCATTGAGAGACCAGTTTAAACAGGTGTTCAAGGTTATCCTGCTCAGTGGGCCCAGGAGGCAGCTTTATGTTTTTGCTATGAGAGATTCTATCCTTCAGGCCTTGCGCCCGTAACTAAGCGCCTTGTAAGAAGCTCCTAGCTAATCTAAGCTATTTGGGGATGTTTTGGATAATACATCCAAATAAATTCTAGTGGAAAGCACCCCTTTTGCCATTTTGGAAAAGGAGTAAATGTATTTTCGTTTTAAAGCTCCTTCTCCTGTGCCAGAGGCATCAGCCTTCAGGCAGTTACGACAGCTTCCACCGTCAGGTTCAATCGAATAGGGGGAATTCTTCTGCAGTTGTCAAGTATCTGGCAGCAAGAGTTTCAAGATGAATGGGGGACTTCCTCAATAGCTCCAGGGTATAAACTGGAGTTCCAAGAGTTCCCGTCTCCTCGTTTTCTAAGATCAAACGTTTCTAAGGATCCAGAGAAAAAGAAAAAAGTGATCATGGGGGTCCCCATGTAAGAACAGAGGTTGGGGTTTTATTCAAACTTTTTTTTCTAGGTGCCAAATCCGAATGGACATTCTGGATCTCAAATTTTTTTTTTCGTGTGGAGTCGATCCAAATCAGTTCTCTCCATCCTACGAGGAGGAGAACTTCTGGCGTCAATCGACGTCAAAAATGCATACCTCCATATGCCTATTTCCTCGCTCACTAGTAATATCTACTTTTCAAGGTGGAAAAATCTTCATTTACAGTGTGTAGCTCTGCTTTCCCAGCTACTGCACCTTGAGTGTTTACAAAGGTTCAGAGGTTCTGGCCCCTCTTCTAGCCAGATTAAGGGCCAAAGGTATAACGATTATGGTTTACCTAGTCAATCTGTTCTTGATAGACCAGTCGGTAGTCCGCTTAGACCAAAGTATGGTCACCACATTCAACTATGTGAGAAATCATCTTCTTTAAAACCATGAAGAAGGTTAAAATACTTGGGTCCAATCATAGGTTCACCCAGAAAAGGGTATTCTCACCCCAGGCAAAGATCAGCACCATAAAGAAACTGATTTAGGTGGTCGAAGCAATATGAACTTCTTCAACTTTGCATGAGGTTGTTGGGAAAGATGGTGGCTCATTCGAGGCTGTTCCTTATGCTCAGTTTCATTCGAGACTGCTGCAAAACAGTATCCTATCTGCTTGGAACAAAGGGTTAGCGCCCGATCTGGTCTGACCTTGGAGGCTAAGCAGGGTCGGGCCTGGTTAGTACCTGGATGAGAGACCACCTGGAAATACCAGGTGCTGTAGGCTGGGTGCGCCGGAGCCTCAGTTTATGGTTAATATCCAAAAATCTACCAAGGGGAAAATCCTTCCTTCAGTCACCTGGGAAGTAGTAACAACATATGCCAACCTTTTTTTGTTTACGTTGGGGAACAGTCCTGGAAAGAGGCAACTGTCCAAGAGAAGTGGCCTAGATCAGAAATGGCCTTGCCCATTAACATTTTAGAAATTCAGGCAGAGCTCTTGGTCCTGAGGGCTTGAACGTTCAGTTTACGGTATTTGTCCTGCCAGGATTCAATCCGACAGTGCCACAACAATGACCTATATTAATCACCAATAGGACACAAGAAGTTGTGCGGCCCAGAGAAAGGTGAATCATATCCTATCTTGGGCAGAAAACAATGTACTTTGCCTATTGGCAGGCGGACTACTTGAGTCGCCAGCAGTTCCCGGGAGAAAGGTTCCTTCACCCCGATATCTTCCTGTCAATATATCAAAAGTGGGGGATCCCAGACATAGATCTGTTTGCGTCCAGGCTCAACTTTTTACCAATGGTAATATCAGGTTTTTATCTAAACCAGGATATTGTGCTACCTTCATTTTTCCAGAACCCTTTTCTATGGTAAAAAAATCACTACATTCTCTTGATGTGGTGAGAGCAGTCAAAGTCTACTTAAAGGCGACTGTTTAGATTCGGAAAATGGATGTTTTGTTCGTGTTGCCTGAAGGTCCTAAAAGAGGATAGGCAGCATCGAAACCTACCATTTCTAAATGGATTTGACAAGTAATCGTTCAAGCATATGGTTTTGAGAGGTAGTTTTACCCTCTCAAATCAAAGCACACTCCTCTAGGGCTGTTAGTGCTTCGTGGGCAGTGCATCACCAAGCCTCCATGGCTCAATTCTGCAAGGCCGCAACTTGGTCTTCAATCCATACATTTACCAAATTCTATCAGGTGGATGTAAAAAGACATGAGGATGTCGCCTTTGGGGCTCAGTGTACTGCAGGCAGCATTATAAATCCTCTGATCTCATGGTGCCCTATTTTGGTTGTGTCTCCCTCCCCTCAGTTGGCATTGCTCTGGGACATCCCACATAGTAATTACTATGGCTCTGTGTCCCGTGATGTACGATTAAAGAAAATAGGATTTTTATAACAGCTTACCTGTAAAATCCTTTTCTTTTGAAGTACATCATGGGACACAGAGGTCCCGCCCCTCTTTCTAGTATACACGTGTATTGCTTTGCTACAAAACTGAGATACTCCCAGTAGTGGGAGGGGTTATATAGGGAGGCAACTTCCTGTTTAGGTTGTGCCAGTGTCCAGCACCTGAAGGTGCACTATAATCCACATAGTAATTACTATGGCTCTGTGTCTAGTGATGTACTTCAAAAGAAAAGGATTTTACAGGTAAGCTGTTATAAAAATCCTATTTTTTTGTCTATTGGGTGACTGATCATCACTACTTGTCATCACAAAGTTTTTGGACTCGCCTATATGAACTTTACAAGAGTTCTCTTATTATTGTATTATTCACCTTTTTGATTTTTCTTTTTATCTAACGATTCAGTATCATTATAATTATTTTACTTTCAGGTTTAGCGCTGCACTGTTTATATCTATATTTTTTTTCTCTTGTAGTGTTGGCTGCTTTGTTATATATTTGATTTAATTTTGAACACTAAGCGCGGTTTAATACTACACCAATTCATTTAAACGATGATAGTGTTCCTTCATTGTTATATTTTCTAAAAGCTCTTTTCTTATTTATATATTTTTTTTTTTGTTTGCCGTGAGCCACATGGGTTTTATTTTTAGCTTCTGTTCTGTGTTCATCGATGCCAATGTTCACTCCCTGTCTAAGTCTTGGGAGCAGCCCTCATCCTTGGAAAATTTGATCTCTTAAAGTTAAAAGTTTTTATATTTCCAGTATAAGCTTGTTGCTTACAGCTAACATTAAATGAAATTATGTTATGGTCACTGCTACCCAGATGTTCTTTTATATGAACATTAGTAATAAGCTCTGCATGGTTTGAGATTACCAGGTCCAACAGAGCATCATTCCTAGTCGAGGCCTCTGAATTGTTCCATAAAATTGTCTTGTAATAGGTTTATACATTTTTGCCCTTTTAACTGTTCCAGCAGTGCCATTACTCCAGTCAATCTCTGGGTAGTTAAAATTCCCTGATTATTATCACTGTCCAAGCCCTTGCAGCCCCTTCTATCTGTGCAAGGAGCTGATTCTCTACCTCCTCATTAACTACTTCAGCCCCAGAAGAATTTACCCCCTTCCTGACCAGTGCGTTTTTTGCGATTCGGCACTGCGTCGCTTTAACTGACAATTGCGCGGTCGTGCGACGTGGCTCCCAAACAAAATTGACGTCCTTTTTTTCCCACAAATAGAGCTTTATTTTGGTAGTATTTGATCACCTCTGCGGTTTTTATTTTTTGCGCTATAAACAAAAAAATAGTGACAATTTTGAAAAAAACACATTATTTTTTAATTTTTGCTATAATAAATATCCCCCCAAAAAATTTAAAAAAACATTTTCTTCCTCAGTTTAGGCAGATACGTATTCTTCTACATATTTTTGGTTAAAAAAATCGCAATAAGCATTTATTGATTTCTTTGCGCAAAAGTTATAGCATTTACAAAACAGGGGATAGTTTTATGGCATTTTTATTAATAATTTTTTTTTACTAATAATGGCGGCGATCAGCGATTTTTATTGTGACTGCGACATTATGGCAGACACATCAGACATTTTTGACACATTTTTGGGACCATTGTCATTTATACAGCAATCAGTGCTATAAAAATGCACTGATTCCTGTGTAAATTACACTGGCAGTGAAGGAGTTAACCACTAGGGGGCGGGGAGGGGTTAAGTAAGTACTAGGGAGTGTTTTCTAACTGTAGGGGGATGGGCTAGCTGTGACATGTCACTGATCTCTGCTCCCGATGACAGGGAGCAGAGATCAGTGACACTGTCACTAGCAGAACGGGAAGATACTGTTTACATCAGCATCTCCCCGTTCATCCTCTCCGTGAGAGGATCGTGGGTATTCCCCGCGGCGATCGAGTCCGCGGGACCCGCGACCCGACTCACGGAGCTCCCGACCGTCGCGCACGCAATGGCATGGCAGGAAATTCAATGGGACTTACCTGTACGCCCATTTGCCCAGCCATGCCATTCTGCCGACATACATCGGCGTGCATCGGTCGGGAAGTGGTTAAGACTGGGAGGTCTATAACAAACTACAACAATTACTTTTGTAGTACGCACACCCATAATGCTTCAGCCTCATCACACTCTCCATCAACTAGGTTGTCTTTCATAATTGGGCAACTCTTTCAATTGGGCAACTATATGGCAAATGAGGTGAAGGTTGCTGTTTTTGTCTTCCAGGTGTTTTTTTCTGCAGCCAGTAAACTCCCCGGTGTGTTATCCTATGTGTTCATACTTACATAGGCTTTTATCAGCAGGGGCATTTTCTAGCTGGAAAAAACCCAGAACTAGTGGGTTTGAAGATTTTTTCATGCTGGAAAAAACATTCTAACTCTGAAAAATGCTAAAAAAAATGGATATTTTTTATAAGAACTACCGAATGTACAATAAGTGCAACCTAAACTCTATTATCTATCAATAACAAATTCCTATTCAAATCCTCATACATGTATCCCTTTCACCACACCCTCCACTACACTAAATATATCTTAAACGAGTGCAGCGCAACTTAACCACTTGTTGCCCGCCCACCGTCATATGACGGAGGAACGGTGTGGTTCTGGGATGATGTCATATGACGGAGCCCCAGAATGCCCGCTCTTGCGGGGCGCTGTGTTCCTAAGACATGGCGCAACCCCCGATCTCAGTAAAGAGCCAATGCCGCGGCTCTTTAACCATGTGATCGGCCGGTAACATATAATGTGGAAGTGCCATTTATCAGCCCTCCTCGCCTCATACTGACAGAGCCTATAAGTGCCACCTCAGTGCCCATAAGTGTCACTTCATCAGTGCAGTCTATCAGTGCCACCTCAGCAGCGCACATCAGTGAAGGAGAAAAAATACTTATTTACTAAATATACAGAAAGACAGAACTAAGAAACTTTTTTTTCCTAAATTTTTCAGTCTATTTTTTTTCTTTTTTTTTTTATATTTAGTAAAAAAAAAAACCAGCAGTGATTAACCACTTCAGCCCCGTAAGTATTTACCCCCTTCCTGACCGGACCATTTTTTGCGATACGGCACTGCGTCACTTTAACTGACAATTACACGGTCGTGCTATGCTATACCCAAACAAAATGTATGTCCTTTTTTCCCCACAAATAGAGCTTTCTTTTGGTGGTATTTGATCACCTCTGCAGTTTTTTTTTTTTGCGCTATAAACAAACAAAGCGCAACAATTTTGAAAAAAAATACAATATTTTTTACTTTTTGCTATAATTAATATCCCCAAATTTAAAAAAAAATAAAAACAAATTTCTTCCTCAGTTTATGCTGATATATATTCTTCTACATATTTTTGGTAAAAAAAAATCGCAATAAGCTTATATTGATTGGCTTGAAAAGTTATAGCATCTACAAAATAGGCAATAGATTTATGGCTTCTTTTTTTTTGTTTCTTTTTTTACTAATAATGGCAGCAATCAGTGATTTTTATCGGGATTGCGGCATACAGATCGGACACTTTTGACACTTTTTTGGGACCATTGACATTTATACAGCTATCAGAGCTAAACATAGCCACTGATTACTCTATAAATGTCACTGGCAGGGAAGGGGTTAACACTAGGGGGCGATCAAGGGGTTAAATGTGTGCCCTCAGCGTGTTCTAACTGTATGGGGGCTGGGACTGCCTGGGGGAGGCGACAGATCGTCGTACCTATATACTAGGAACACACGATCTGTCTCCCCTCTCCTGCCAGAACGTGGATTTGTGTGTTTACACACACAGATCCTCTCTCTGGCTCTGTCATGAGCAATCGCGGCGGCCGGGCCCGCTCAGCGGCTCCTCTGTACCGCGACGGGCGCGTGCAGCCCCTATACCCCCTTAAAGCGTCAATTCGCGCAGGGGAGCCATTCTGCCGTCCTCAAACGGCCGGCGGTCGACAAACGGTTAAATACCACCAAAAGAAAGCTGTATTTGTGTGAAAAAAATGATAAAAATTTAATTTGGGTATAGCGTTGCATGACTGTGCAATTGTTATTCAAAGTGTGAGAGCGATGAAAGCTGAAAATTGGCCTGGGCAGGAAGGGGGTGAACGTGCCCAGTAGGCAAGTGACTAAATCAAATAAGATATAGTGTGAAAGGTGACAATAACATAAATATTGTTATATTCTTCAACAGAACAGTTTTACAAAAGCCCCATGTAAGTGTGACACACACCACTGTGTAATAAATGATTCAACAATTCTTCTCTCTTCAAGTGACAAGTGCACCTCCACCTCTAGGGGAAAAACCTGCTCACCTCCAGACAGGACCCCACTACAGGGTCATTCTCGCTTGTAATGATCTTCATTATCCTGGGAATCCGCTCTGCACTCCTCCACCTGGACTTGGATGTACAATTTTTACTCCATATTCAGTCCAAGACAAGACTGCTTGATAAAAATACAAGAGGGAGAACCATAGTGCTTTTTATCTCACAATTTATTTAAAGCGCAGACAAAGGGATTAAAAGTACTTACAAAAAAACTTTTAAAATCAAGCATTGAGTTTACAATCTGTACCAGGGCTCATCACATATCCGAAATGGCTACGGTCTGACCTCAGGGGCTTGGCTCCTTTCACCTATACGCGTTACACCCGTGAGGGAGCTTCCTCAGTAGGCCTATTGTGCATTTAAGAGTATTTTTGAGCCATACGTTTTTGTGGGAGTATAGTTTTGCTAAAATAAACTAAAATACACAAATGCTACTGCAAAAATGCTGCAAGACGTATTCTACAGCTAACGCTACTGCCATTTTTTACTGTGTCCAGTGTGCATGAGGCCTTAATTTTAATAAATGTGAAGTTATGCAGGGTTAAGTGTGAATTGGTCCAAGTCCTTCCTGTTGTCCTTGCTATTTCCCATAGATCCTGAGGCCCATAACTCGCTGACACTCCAATTGCAATGGGTTGAGGAATTCAGATATCTGGGTGTAAACCTATCTCGCCACGCTAAAGATTATGCTTGCCTTAACCTCCCTGGCGGTATGATTATTTCGGATTTTAGGTGCTGAAAGCGGTACAATTATTTTGCATGGAAATTTGGCGTTTTATATTGTAGGTCTGTAAATCTTAACAATAACACACTTAAATCTTTCCAAACCAGAGTCTAGTAGATATCCCGGGTATGATAAAGTTTGAAACACAAAAACATAAATTATAATATATTAAATAAAAATAAATAATTAAAAAAAAAAAAAAAAATTAGTAATAAAATAAATTTCCCCACAATTCACTATCGCTCAATTCTGCAAGTGTTCTAATTTACTATCGCTGTTTTCTAGCTGGTCTAAAGCCACTTTTGACGTAAAGGGACACTTTTTGGTTGCTATGGACAATCTCCAGTTTCCAGGCAGAAAGAACAGTGTACATCATGTAAAACTGCATGCAGGGCATGGGACAAAGCACTGGGGACAAAAGGGATGTGAAATCATTTCATACAGTACTGTAATCTGTAAGATTACAGTACTGTATGTATTATGATTTTTACTTTTTTTTTAATTTGCCGCCAGGCTCCGCCCCCGTGCGTCGCGCCGCTCGCAGGGAACGGAGCCTGGCACGGAGAGGCTTCGGAGGAGGACGGAGCCCTCGGACACTGCGGGTGACATCGCAGGATCCCGGGGACAAGGTAAGTAAAGCCGCCCCAGGATCCTGCAATGCGATCCCGAGTGTGGCTCGGGGTTACCGCTAATGGTACTGAATTTTAACCCCGAGCCACACTCGGGAAAACCGCCAGGGAGGCTACCCTTCTTCCTGTAGTTCAGTGCACCAAGGCCCAGCTTAAGCCATGGGAAAACCTAGCTCTGTCTATGTTAGGATGAAGGTGCTTCCGAAATTTACTTACCTCTTTCGGAACTCCCCACACTGTATTCCAAAATCTTTTTTTGCTACTCTGAACCAGCTTTTTTCTTCATTTATATGGGGACCCCGTCCCCCCTGATATTAATTGACCTTGTTAATGAGGCCCACTTCCTGAGGCGGCCTCGCCCTTCCAGATTGCAATAAATTTTTGGCCATGCAGTTGGTGTCGGCTAGGTGGTGGCTATGTCCTGATCGATCCAATACCGCTATAGTTCTGGAAGCAGCGGTGCTGAATTTCTTAGAGGCTCTCCAGCACCTTCTTTTTCGAGGACTCGAGAACCTACCCTTTGACTCCATGATTACTACTCTCATGGCCTAGAATTTGGGTTTAACATTTGAAGTTCGATCAGGGGATACCATTTCCCCCAAATACTCCGTTGTGGTGTAATCCGAATTTACCTAATTTTTATACCCTACCGGATCCCCCAGGCTTGGACCAAATATAAAATTACGCTTATTTCTCAGTAGTAAATCACTCTCTAAGGCCACTCTCTTCCCTCACTGTGACTTTAAATGTTCCTTCCCTTTACTTATTTCGAAAGGTTTCTAAAGGTGTCCCATGCCTTAGGTAGCCAATTCTCAGGTGCCTCCTTTGTAGTTGAAGCAGTCTGAGCTGGAGCACCTGCCCCGGACAGAGTGCTTTGAAAAACCTACCTCGATACTGTATAACCACCTTCTCTTGGCCTCCCTCCCTGACCTCTGCATTCTTAGGCAGAAGTGGACAGGCTCATAAAGTTTAAAATTGTCCGTAGGGCTTACTATACCCCATATAGACTGCATAAAATTGACCCATCCACCTCCCAGGATTGGCGGTGCAATCACTCATCTGGTGACTTCACATATGTGTTTTGGGGTTGCCCCTTTATCTCTATATACTGGGGGGAACGTGGTTTCCATAGTCGATAAGATTTCCAAAATTTCTTTGTCACCTGCCATGAGTTTGTCTATTGGGGTAGGTGGAGGAGTTGGTCCCTACAGTTGCAGAAAGAACCCTACTTGGCTTTGCGAGCATAAAAGAAGATGTGTCTTGGAAAAAAGCTGCACCTCCTTCTCTCACATTTTGGAAACACTTGGTTAATATTAATTAACCCCTGTACAAAGAGACATATGCAGATCATAAATGTATAGGTCTCTGATGTTCTTTGTGGCATTTCCTTTCTCTTGCTTTTTGGTTACAGGAACATCTTCTTTTTGCCAGATATGTTATGGTATCATGTAATACTTCCTACAGAGCAAGTCGTGCCATACTATCTCTGTTAGTCAGACAACAGTTGCTCTGTTTACCGAACTGACAAGATTTCATCTTTTTTAGCCCCTGCAAGGGCGTACTGTGTCCTGTCTTATTATGCAGATTGTTTTGTTTTATTGTTACTACTAGGAGGAGAACAGCTGGGGGAGTCAATGATAATAAAGGATCTGAGTGTTAAGATAGATCTTCATATTAGCTAGCAATGCCAAATTGCACCTTCTAAAATGGGTGCTTAACCTTTTGAAGAGTGAGGGCCACTTAAAGCGGTAGTAAACCACTGTCTGTTTTTTGCAACCTGCAAGGTAAAGTCATAATGTGCTAGTATGCATTGCATTCAAGCACATTATGTGAAACTTGCCTTAGAAGGAAGCCTTCCAGTGGCACGCTGTCACCGCTGACAGGGCGTCCATCTTCACCTGGTCCTCCTTACGGGTTCGCAGACTCTAGCTTTGTGATTGGCCGGAGCTGCGATGACATCACTCCCTCATGGGAGCCACCGTTTACATCACAGGTGACGTCACCAGCTGCATCTACAATAAATATCACCTAAATGGTGCACATTTGGGAGATATTTACAGTACCTGTAGGTAAGCCTTATTATAGGCTTACCTATAGGTAAAAATTATGCATGGAAGTTTACCCCCACTTTAAGTGATTTGGTAACCAGTCGCAGGCTACAAGGAACAAGGTTTTTCTGCCCCCCTAAACGGCAAATGTAAACTAGCCCTTACTGTCCTAAGTCCCCTATAAGGCTGCTTTCATACTGATGCACTGTGGTTTACCTGCATTGCAGTTCACCTGCGGCTTTCCTGCGAGTTAGCTGCACTAGACTTCTATTACATCTTGTGGGTGTGGTGCACTTTCTGAAAGCAGGGTAAAGCCATAATGTGCTAGAAGGCATCGCATACTAGCACAATATGTGAAACTTACTTTAGAAACTTACTTCAGAAAGCTAACCAAACCTACAGGCTATAATGCAAGTCTGTGGCTCAGGGCATCTAACCTGCAGGAAAGCTGCAGGTGCAAGCGTTGTACCTGCTGATTAATGTGAAAGGAGCCTAATAACCCTTTTTTATAAGTACTAATATGCCCATCCCAAAAGTGCAATGTATGCGATGTTTAATACACTGGCACACTTTCTAGGCTGCTAGAAAAGTCCCAAGCAAATTGCACTTGGTATCACTAGGACAGGAGCTGGCTAATGCAGTTCCTGCTCTTACTGTGGCTTCCTGCTTCCTCTGCTGCTGGCACCAGGTCCATGTACGCTGATGATCTGGGATGGTTGGTCGGTAACCCATTAACCCAATGGTCTTGATTTGGGCTTGCTGACCCGCCATCCCAGACCATGGGCATGCAATTCCCTGGTTTGAGGTCGCTGGCCCCTTGGACTAGAGGGAAGGAACAGGGACAGCCTTTATTGCAAAGAGTACAAGCATTACATAAACATGAATGAAAGTTATGGGACATGACAGGTACTCCTTTATGCTTGCTTTTGCTATGTATTATGGATTTGCATCCTTCATTAGAAATCTTCTTTGAGATATGGCGCTGGAAACACCCGGATGTTTGCCAATATTCCTGCCATTCGGACTCTTTCTGCAGCATGTCTCAGATTGACCTGGCATTTGCCGCAGAGAACAGTCTTCCCATTGTATCTGCAGTGTCCTATCTGCCCAGGGGGGGTCTCAGACCACGCTCCTCTCTCTGTGGACCCCCTCCCAGGTTCCGGCCCTACTATTTGGCGTTTGAATTCCTACTGGCTGGAGGTTGAGGTGGTGCCGGGGGAATGTAAAAAGGACATTGCTGGTTACTGGAAGGACAACCTGGGCACAGTGGATCCATCCACAGAATGGGAAGCCTTTAAAACTATGCTGAGGGGTATCTTTATGTCCATCACTGGTGTTATACGCAAAAATAAAAGACAACGCACTGAGGAATTAAAAACAGTTATGTTAACAGCGGAGTCTGCCTATGCTACCAACCCTGATTCTGACACAAGAAATGCATGGCTACAGAGTCGCAGGGAGTACGAACTCCCAGGTCAGGTATGCCAATAGGCATCCAGCCTTGTTACCATGCTCAAATGATTTCTGAGTAGCGTGTAACATGCGTTTTTGCGTAAGATCTAACAAACGAAGTTCATACTCCCTGCGACTCTGTAGCCGTTTGTTAGATCTTACGCAAAAACGCATGTTACACACTACTCAGAAATCATTTGAGCATGGTAACAAGGCTGGGCGCCTATTGGCATACCTGACTAGACCCGACCGTTCTCCTATTTCTATCCCACTTATCCTAACTACACAGGGCCAAATTAGTGACACCCCTAGGAATATTATGGAGACTTTCTTACCTCTATACATCTAGAATTGAATACACCGAATCCCAACTAAATGACTACTTGGCCGACATATCTCTCCCCTCCCTATCGACTGAGAGGAGAGATGAGTTGGAGGCGCCTATTTCAGTTGACGAGATCGCTGCAGCCATCTCACAGCTACCAACACATAAAACGGCAGGGCTGAATGGATATCCGGCTGAATGGTATGCTCAGTTCAAAGATCTATTGTGCCCATTTCTTTTACATACATATAATAAGGCCCTGGATATCGGAACTCTTCCCCCCACTATCCGGGAAGCTCTGATTATACTACTATTGAAACCTCGTAAGGATCCTCTCAAATGTGATTCATATTGCCCGATATCCCTCATTAATGTGGATGTTAAAATCCTGGCCAAAGTGTTGGCAAACCGTTTGAATGCTGTAGTTGCGACCTTGGTCAACAGTGATCAGGGGGGCTTTATACCTGGCAGGTCCACTAGAATGAATATTCGTAGACTGTTCCACAATATACAGTACCCACATGACTGTCCTCCCACCCGTGCCATCGTATCCCTAGACACCTGTAAAGCCTTTGACAGTGTGGAATGGCCATATCTTTTTCAGGTGTTGCAGCTGTATGGCTTTGGCCCCCCGTGTTATAGCTTGGCGAAGACTATATTATATTAAAATGATCTATCTGCCCAAGTTACTGTATGTTCTGGCAAACTCCCCTTGCACAATCCCTAAGTCTATCTTTAAACGTATTGACATGATCTGCACAGCATTCTTATGGACTGGCCGATCCCCCCGGGTTACGCTAAGGTTGCCGACACATCTGGCAGGTTTGGCGTTTCCTAACTTTTACCTATACTATCTAGCATCTCAGCTGGTCTATATACATGATTGGCTACACCCTGTTGCAGCGAATGCATGTACTACTACAGAGGGAGCCATTGCCTTTTCCCTAGAGATCCTCCATAACATTATCTATAGAGGCCCGTCCCAGCTCATCCATATTAGCTACCTCTCTTTCATTATTTTGCTCCATTGTCTCAAAGATATCTAAACACTCCTGGTTGACCTCTCCCAATAACCCTCTGTGGTTTAATCCCAATCTGCAGGAACTGTACTCCCTACCCAATCCCAATTGCTGGTACTCTAAGGGGGTTAAATACCTATGTCATTTATACGATTCACAGGGCTTTAAATCTTTCTATCAATTACGCATTGACTTTGAGGACCACGCTCCTACCTGTTCTCTTACTATCAGATCCGACATGCTGTTTACGCCCAGTTTGGTTCCTCAGACGACCCTACAATTACACCCCCCCATTGCAGAAACTGCTAAGGCACCCTGGCCCCACTAAACTTGTCTCTACTTACTATGCTGCCCTCGCGACTGATTTTAATCCTAGGTTCCGTAGGGCTCAGGCGAAGTGGACCTCTATGGGCATTTCCCTCACGGATGATGACTGGTCCGAATTTACTAATATGTACAAAACCTCAGTTATCTCATCTAGGGACCGAATTATATACATTAAAATCTTTCATCACTCTCGCCTTACTCCAGCTAGGTTACATAAAATGGGATTGACACCCTCAGCTGGGTGCTTCTGGGGCTGTGGCCAGACTGCTGACTTCCTACACTGTTTCTGGTCATGTCCAGTGGTTCAGGACTTCTGGACAGAAGTGGGCTCTTTTATTTCATCAGCGATAGGTCTCCCGAATATTATTTGCCCTAAGAACTGCCTTCTGGGAATCTCTGTTGCCATATACTAAGAGACTACTCCGCATTTTGTATTTCAATGTTGCTGTCTTGGAAGGGAACACAGACTCCTCTGAGATCCCTCTGGTTAAAATTAATTAATGATTCTATACCACTAGATAAACTTACATTTGAACTCTGGAAATGGAATAAGACACTCCATAAAATCTGGGGTAGATGGATAGCTAGTCCTCTGACCCTTCCCCCAGAGTGAATACATTTAATGTCAACTCTTGGTCGTGCCACGTACTTCAATGTGCTGATCTCCACTGTTGATCTATGAAGTTCACGCTGTTAATATGATCTACTCTTGTACCTCTACAATTCATAATCACATGCATTGCTATTTGTTTATTGACTGAAAAAGTGTACTGCCTGTCGATGTATATCAATGAACAACCAAAGTTTTTTTTTTTTTTGTATGTTGGTTTGTCTTTAAACCCAATAAAAATATCTTTAAAAAAATAAAAAGAGAGATCTTCTTTGATCTTAAAGATTAACACTAAGTAGCTGCTAGTTCACTGTTAATTTAAGGACAGTACTTGATAACCTTTATTTACCATTTTTTTTTCTTTTAAAGTTGTTAGTCTTTGTCACTATGGTCTGGTTCACACCACTAGTTATGCGATTTGACAGTTAAGTCTGACAAGGCGCACCCCATTTGCGGCAATGGAACTGTTCAATGCAAGGGTTCCATTGAGTTGCAGGGACTTTGAAAGAGGTTCCTGAACTGTTTATGTGTGATTTCAGTGCGATTTGTAATATCTGTTAAATGAAGTTGCACAGATGTCAGCAAGCCGCATATGAAATTGCACTGATAGTTGGCTTTGACGTCAAACTGAAGTAGTGTGATTTCAAAGCCGCACTGGTGCGAACCAGGGCTTTTACTGTACCTATTTAGGTAAAACTTCTTATTTTCCTATTAGGAATAGTTACAGTGTATAATACCAAGGATTTTGCAGAGTTTTTAGTCACCATCTCTTTTAGTAATGGAAACATATTTGACTTCTTCTGCAGCTCAAAAGTAAAGGGATGGCCAACCACTGCTTTGACTACAATCCTCCTAGTGAGCATGAAGTCACCGGACAGAAAATTATCTTGTACCCATGTCATGGTATGGGGCAGAATCAGGTAAGAACGTAGTCTGCTTTTTTCATGCTAAGCACACTATATACATGTTTAAATTCTGTTCAGCTCTACCTAGAAGTTTTGAAGAAAAATGTGGGTCATATTTTTTTTTTTTTATAAATGTATATGTTTTTAAAGTTATTGTAAACTATCACCTTGTAAGACAACCCATTCAATTGAAAAACGAAATGAAAGGCAAAACATTTGTGTCTAGATATGAGAAAACATTACTTACATAGTAAGGTTGAATAAAGACACTAGTCTATCCAGTTCAACCTGAGTGAGTGGCTACAGTTGTCCCTATCCCCATACATTGTGTCTCATTAAGATGCTCATCTATTATTATTATTTTTTTTTAAGGTACCCATATAGTGCCGTCAACACAGTGCTCCACACATACATCACATCGGTCCTTACCCTCAAGGAGTCCACAATCCAAGGTCCCCAACTCACATTCATATACTAGGGCCAATTTATTTTAGACAGAAGCCAATTAACGTACCAGCATGTCTTTAGACATTATAAATACCCCCCCCCCCCCCTTTTTTTTTTTTTTTTTTTTTTTATAAGTGATCACATTCCCTCTGTTTCCTCTGTTCTCAGCTGCATAAAAGCTAGGGTAGGAGAAGCAACAGTACACTGATCTTCCCAGTGAAAGGCTGTGCAGGGGAGGGGAAGTCAATGCTCCAATTGTGCTATATTGCCACCTGCTGCCTGTGTATTGAGCCTGTTGGGGTTCATATTATTATAGGCATTGTTAATTTCATTTACTAAGCAATCACAATTATTCACTTACACATAAAAAAAAAAATAAACAAATAAAACATTTGCAAAGGTAACTTAGAATAGTCAATGTTTGGGCGCTGAATGCTGTGGATCTTTGTGCTAATTCAAGTGGTCGAAGAAAAGACTCAGACTTTGTCCCTTATCTAAATCCAAAAACAAAAATGTAATAAGTTGCAACTTATTTTTTCTTTAGGCTTTTTCCCCCTTTAGTTTTACCTGGCATTTTTGCATATAAACACACTTCGTTCCTGGGGTGGCTATGCTCTCTCCTCCAGTTTCCCAGAGCTGAAGGACGCAGTTACGGGGGCCACCAGGGGGTGTCTCCCAGCAGCCAGCAGATTTCAGTAATTAGGCTCCACCTGATTCTGGCTGTTGGAAAGGTAAATAACCCCTCCCTTAATTAGTTCCACTCTTTGGATGTACAATTGTACATCCAAAAAGTCAACATGTTAGTTACAAGCTAATGGCTGCTGCTGTAGCCATCAGACTGTGTTCTGCTTGTTCAGCTGACTCCCGGCTTGAAAGTGATGTGGTGGCTGTATACCTGCCGATCACTTTCACAAAGTGGGCAGTAATGTATCACCAGAGATATACAGTATCAGTGGTGGCCCGTAATGCATGCATCCGGCCCTCTAATCTACATGCAGGGTGCTGGACGCATGGATTCAAATGTTTTTTTTTTTCCTTTTAGAAGCACGTGATTAGAGCCAGAGGCTCTAACAGGCTTCAAAAAAGGGTGGGCTCTGAGCCCACCCAGTTGTGTGACAGTAGTGAATTAATATTATATTCGCTATTGTCTTCCTGATTCTCCTCCCGAACAATCAAGAAGCGGGTCCTGAGACCCGTCACCTGATTGACCGAAAGGAGAAGCGATCCTATTGGCTGCCGAGGAGGAGGGAGGAGACGTGGGGGAAGCCGTCATGAAGCACCAGGAGGAGGAGATGCCGTCCTCCGCTTGGAGGAAATGCTGCCCACAATCTAGATGGGGTAAGTGCTGGTGACCGACCAGAGGGGCGGGTGTATTGTTTTTTGTTTTTTTCTCGCCTCTACCAGCTGCCACTGTACAGTATATATGACATGTTTATAGGCCACATCCCTTTTCCTGTTATCTGTTTCCCAACAATAGAGAGAAAAAAGAAAAGGAAGTGAGAAAAAGACCAAAAGAAAAAAGGAAAAAATAAAAATATAAAAAGAGCAACCTTACGAACAAGGGAAAAAAAACAATGCACTGTTTAAAACTACAGCGCAACTTGTAGTTAGTCACGGTACACTATTTATGTGATCATAATTGATAACTTGTTAAAGAGGAACTGCAGTCTGCTCACATAATTTGTAATAAATACATCTTTGCCATTCTGAAGCTTCCCTCCACCTCCAAACACTTTGCATATTATTTTTTATATACTCTGATTCTGTACTTGTCAAATATGGTGCAGAAATTTCCCTACACTAAGTCTGGCTGCATCCCCACGAGATTGCTAATCACTTCAAAAATAAGATTGAGACAATTCGTCTCGAGATCTCCGCTCTACAGACATCTCCCTCACTTTACACTCCTTGTCCTCCTGCACAATCAATACTTCCCTCTTTTAACTCCGCTACTATAGAGGAAGTCACTAAAACTTTTTTCTAATGCCCGCCTAACCTCCTCCCCCCTAGACCCTGTTCCTTCTCAAATACTACGGTCACCATCTGAATCAATCCTACACTCCTTAACTCATATCTTCAACCTCTTACTCTCTACTGGCATCTTCCCCAACCCTCTAAAACATGTGCTAGTCACTCCCATACCAAAAAAGGCCTCAGACCCCACCAAACTTAAAAACCTAAGACCCATCTCTTTACTCCCTTTTGCCTCCAAACCCCTTGAACGTTTAGTCTACAACCGACTGAGCGACCACCTCATTGAGAATAACCTTCTTGATCCCCTTCAGTCTGGATTTCGCCCACAGTACTCCACAGAAACTGCCCTCCTAAAACTCACAAACTTACTAACAGCCAAAACCAACGGTCATTATTCCATACTCTTACTCTTGGACCTTTCTGCTGCGTTTGATACAGTTGACCACCCCCTCCTCCATAAAAACTCAATTTGCTTGGTCTCCATGGCTGCACTCTCCGTTGGTTCAAATCTTGCCTATCTCATCGCACCTTCAGTGTCACTTACAACTCCACTTCCTCTTCTCCAACTCCTCTTACCGTTGGGGTCCCCCAAGGTTCTGTCCTTGGACCTCTACTATTCTCGATCTACACGTCCTCCCTGGGTCAGCTGATAGCCTCCCATGGCTTTCACTACCAATTATATGCTGATGACACCCAAATCTATCTCTCTGCCCCTCAGCTCACCCCATCAATCTCCTCATGCATCACTGATCAACTAACAGACATATCAGCCTGGATGTCAAACCACTTCCTCAAACCTAATCTATCTAAAACCGAGCTCTTAATATTTCCTCTCCCACGTGCCCCTTCCCCTGACTTCTCTATCAAGATCAATGGCACATGTCTCAGTCTGTCCCCACATTCCAGGGTGCTAGGGGTAACCTTAGACTCTGAACTGTCCTTTCAGGCCCACATACAATCCCTGTCCAAATCATGCCGCCATAGCCTCCGCAACATTTCCAGAATACGTCCCTTTTTAACTAATGACACCACCAAGCTTCTAATTCACTCCCTGGTCATGTCTCGCCTCGACTACTGCAACTCCCTCCTCATTGGATTACCTTTACATAGACTATCCCCCCTTCAGTCCGTAATGAATGTCGCTGCAAGACTCATCCACCTTACCAACCATTCAGTGTCCTCCACCCCCCTCTGCCAATCCCTCCACTGGTTTCCACTCACCCAACAAGTAAAATTCAAAGTACTAACAATAATTTACAAAGCCATCCATAACTCTGCCCCCAGCTACATTACTAACCTAGTCCCAAAATACCAACCAAGCCGCTCTCTGCGGTCATCCCAAAACCTCCTGCTCTCTAGCTCCCTTATCACCTCCTCCCATGCTCGCCTCCAGGATTTCTCCCATCCTTTGGAACTCCCTACCCCAATCTGTCCGACTGTCCCCTAATATATCCATCTTTAGGCGATCCCTGAAAACCCTTCTCTTCAAAGAAGCCTATCCTGCTTCAAACTAACACTATTTTACTTCCTCCATCAGCTCATCGCCCTACAGCTATTACCTTTTGTATCAATTGACCCTTCCTTTTTAGGTCCCTTTCACACGAGGCGGACTCTGCTTGTAAAAAGCCCGCCTCGGTCCGCCGACTCAGCGGGAGATCAGTCCGTTGATCTCCGCTGAGCCGGTGGATGACAGGTCCCTCTCTGCTCACTGAGCGGGGAGGGGCTTGTCAGGTGCCGCTGCCGCCTATGGAGGGATAGGATGAAAACGGACAGCATGTCCGTTTTCATTAGAGCTCACCCTATCCGATCCGCCAGCGACGGACCTGGACGTAGAGCCATCCGTCTGCTTTTAGCGGATCGGACGGAGTCGGATGTCAGCGGACATGTCTCCGCTGACATCCGACGCTCCATAGACTAACATGGAGCGCCCCTTCAGGTCCGCCGTCAAAACTGACAGGCGGACCCGAACAGTCCGATCGTGTGAAAGGGGCCTTAGATTGTAAGCTCTAACGAGCAGGGCCCTCTGATTCCTCTTGTACCAAATTGTAATGTAACTGTAATGTCTGCCCTCATGTTGTAAAGCTCTGCGCAAACTGTGGGTGCTATCTAAAACCTGTATAAAAATAATAATAATCCGTTTTAACTGTGGGCAGCTGAAGCTGCTACCTGTTCAATTCCTGGATTTACACAGACACACACAGAGGCACACCTCCAGCTCTGCAGCCCTGCAGCTCTCATTGGCCCTCTTATGACTCATCCCCTTTCTCTTCCTGGCAAACTGTCACAACAGTGAGAGAGAGAAAAGAAACAGGAAGTGGGCTATATAAGGTATTTAATGGCAGAAAAAAATGTTTTGCTATCCAAAGTTAAAACAACAAGGGCAGAAGATTTAATAGATGGAAAGGTCCACTTTAACCGCTTGCCGACCAGCCACCGTCATTATACTGCGGCAGATTTGCTCAGCTGCGCGAATCTCTGTAGGTGTACGTTGGCCACTTTAAGAGCTCTAGGGGGCGCGCACGACGCCGGAGCCAATGCGCATGTCCGTCGGCGACCCACGGTCGTTCCAGAGCGAGACAGAACGGGGATCTGTCAATGTAAACAGACAGATCCCCGTTCTGTCAGGGTAGTAGAGAGAGAGATCTGCTGTTCCTAGTGATCACAAATAGCGATCTCTCTCTACTCCCTGTCAGTACACTGCCCCCACAGTTAGAAACACTTCCCTAGGGAACACTTAACCCCTTGATTGCCCCCCAGTGTTAACCCCTCCCCTGCCAGTGACATTTATACAGTAATCAGTGGCTATTTTTAGCTCAGATACCTGTATAAATGTCAATGGTCTCAAAAAAGTGTCAGAAGTGTCTAATCTGTTCACCGCAATGTCGCCGCCCCGCTAAGAAATCGCTGATCACCACCATTACTAGTTAAAAAAAAAAAAAAAAAAAATCATAAAATAATGTAAAATAATGCATTTGGGTGGCAAAAATATGAATGCAATCTATACACTGGGGGGAAGAACCTCTGGGAGAATCTAGGATGGAAAAGGACCTGGGGGTCCTAGTAGATGATAGGCTCAGCAATGACATGCAATGCCAAGCTACTGCTAACAAAGCAAACAATATTGGCATGCATTAAAAAGGGGATCAACTCCAGAGATAAAACGATAATTCTCCCGCTCTACAAGACTCTGGCCTGGCTGCACCTGGAGTATGCTGTCCACTTCTGGGCACCAGTCCTCAGGAAGGATGTACTGGAATTGGAGCAAGTACAAAGAAGGGCAACAAAGCTAATAAAGGGTCTGGAGGATATTAGTTATGAGGAAAGGTTGCGAGCACTGAACTTATTCTGTCTGGAGAAGAGACGCTTGAGAAGGGATATGATTTCAATATACAAATACTGTACTGGTGACCCCACAATAGGAATAAAACTTTTTCGCAGAAGAGAGTTTAACAAGACACGTGGCCACTCATTAAAATTAGAAAAAAAGAGGTTTAACCTTAAACTTCGTAGAGGGTTCTTTACTGTAAGAGTGGCAAGGATTTGGAATTCCCTTCCACAGGCTTTGGTCTCGGGGGGGGGGCAAGAAACTATTAGATAAGCACCTGAATGACCACAACATACAGGGATATACAATGTAATACTGACATATCACCCACATAGGTTGGACTTGATGGACTTGTCTTTTTTTAACCTAACTAACTATGTAACTATATAAAAAAAAATGCCATAAATCTATCCCCTATTTTGTAGACACTATAACATTTGCGCAAACCAACCAATATACGCTTATTGCGTTTTGTTTTTGTTTTGTTTTTACCAAAAATATGTAGAAGACTACATATTGGCCTAAACTGATGAAGAAATTTTGGGATATTTATTATAGCAAAAGGTAAAAAATATTGTTTTTTTTTTTTCAAAATTGTCACTCTTTTTTTGTTTATAGCGCAAAAAATAAAAACCGCAGAGGTGATCAAATACACCAAAAGAAAGCTCTATTTGCGGGAAAAAAAGGACATAAATTTTGTTTGTGTACAACATCGCATGACCGCACAATTGTCAGTTAAAGCGACGCAGTGCCATATAACAAAAAATGGCCTGGTCATTCCGGTCCTTAAGTGGTTACGTTGGAAAGACTATATATTTGTAGTTTCCTAAACTACATAATGCCCCCTTCTGAGCAGATATCCTAGATCAATCCAAAAGATACACCATCGCTTAGAATTCTATCTTTGACTAGTTGGAACCGAGCAAGTCCAGGAGTACCCAGCCACTCATCCCATATGTGTGTGTGAATTTCGTTGGTCCTCCTCTATGCTGATATACCAGCTTCTTCCTTATCAAGGCATTGTTAACACAAGTGACCAACTCTTTATAAAGAAGGTGGTCTTGTAGAGAGCCATTTTTGTGCTATAAGTTTCCAGGTAATAAAATGGGCTCTGATAGCTAAATATGTATTAGTAGTGTATAATTCTTTGTCCAGCCAACCTAGTAAACAGAGTTTAGGGTCTAAGGGAAGAGTGAATTTCCATATACTGTTAATAGAGCTAATAACATTTCTCCAGTATCTTGTCAATTTTGGAAATTTCCATAACATATGAATAAGAGTGCCATTGTCTATTTCACATCCAGGGCAAAGGGGAGAGTCTCTTCTTTGCCATGTATATAGCTTTTGGGGAGTACGATGTAGGATGAAAATCTGGGTGAGCGTCTGAGCTGGTGATAGAGAGACGTTGGGTATATTATCAAGTATAGTGGACCATTCTTCATCTGAAATATGACCTACAGTATCTCACAAAAGTCAGTACACCTCTCACATTTTTGTAAATAAGTATTCTATATTTTCATGTGACTACACTGAAGAAATGATACTTTGCTACAATGTAAAGTAGGCAGTGTACAGCTTTTATAACAGTGTAAATTTGCTGTCCCCTCAAATAACTGAACACACAGCCATTAATGTCTAAACCGCTGGCGAAAAAAGTGAGTACAAGTGAAAATGTCCAAATTGGGCCCAATTAGTTATTTTCCCTCCCCAGTGTAATGTGATTTGTTAGTGTTACAAGGTCTCAGGTGTGAATGTGGAGCAGGTGTGTTAAATGTGGCGTTATCGCACTCACTCTCTCATACTGGTCACTGGTTCAACATGGCACCTCATGGAAAAGAACTCTGAGTATCTGGAAAAAAGAATTGTCGCTCTTCATAAAGATGACCTAGGCTATAAGAAGATTATCAAGATCCTGAAACTGAGCTGCAGCACGGTGGCCAAGACCATACAGCGGTTTAACAGGACAGGTTCCACTCAGAACAGGCCTCACCATGATCCACCAAAGAAGTTGAGTGCACATGCTCAGCGTCATATACAGAGGTTGTCTTTGGGAAATAGACGTATGAGTGCTGCCAGCATTGCTGTGGAGGTTGAAGGGGTGGGGGGTCAGCCTGTCAGTGCTCAGACCATACACCACACACTGCATCAAATTGGTCTGCATGGCTGTTGTCCGAGAAGGAAGCCTCTTCTAAAGATGATGCACAAGAAAGCCCGCAAACAGTTTGCTGAAGACATGCAGACTAAGGACATGGATTACTGAAACCATGTCCTGTGGTCTGATGAGACCAAGATAAACTTATTTGGATGGTGTCAAGTGTGTGTGGCGGCAACCAGGTGAGGAGTACAAAGACAAGTGTGTCTGCCTACAGTTAAGCATGGTGGTGGGAGTGTCATGGTTTGGGGCTGCATTAATGCTGCTGGCACTGGGGAGCTACAGTTCATTGAGAGAACAATAAATGCCAACATGCACTGTGACATACTGAAGCAGAGCATGATCCCCTCCCTTCAGAGACTGGGCCATAGGGCAGTATTCCAACATAACAACCCCAAACACACCAAGATGACTACTGCCTTGCTAAAGAAGCTGAGGGTAATAATGATGGACTGGCCAAGCATGTCTTCAGACCTAAACCTTATTGAGCATCTGTGGGGAGTCCACAAACAGAAGATGGAGAAGCACAAGGTCTCTAACATCCACCAGCTCCAAGATGTCGTCAGAGAGGAGTGGAAGAGGACTCCAGTGACAACCTGTGAAGCTCTGGTGAACTCCATGCCCAAGATAGTTAAGGCAGTGCTAGAAAATAATGGTGGCCACACAAAATATTGACACTTTGGGCCCAATTTTGACATTTTCACTTAGGGGTGTATTCACTTTTGTTGGCAGCGGTTTAGACATTAATGGCTGTGTGTTGAGTTATTTTTAGGGGACAGCAAATTTAAGCTGTTATACAAGCTGTACACACACTACTTTATATTGTAGCAAAGTATCATTTCTTCAGTGTTGTCATATGAAAAGATATAAAAAAAAATTACAAAAATGTGAGGGGGTGTACTCACTTTTGTGAGATACTGTATGTCCTCTGCCCATCGGGTTCTACTATTAAAGGGCATAGCAGTCGATACTTTAGACATAAATTAGCTACATAAAGATGAAAATTGCCCCTTTCGAAAGGTAGAAGTTACTACTTTTGTGAGTATTTTAGGATCAGCTAATATCCAATTGGATATTTTAGCCTGAGAGGAGATGGCATGCTGAAGTTGTAGGTATTGATATAATACATTATTTGGAAAACCATATTTCTCTTTTAGTGTCTGAAAGTATTTCAATAATTGACCATGATAGAGCTGTGGAATGTACTTAAGACCATACATGGACCAACTATTAAATCCCTGCAATTTCTGGATTTCGACATAATTATTGTTGTTAAAGATACGAGTGAAAATGGTATAACCCTTATACGTTAATTAAGGTATCACCCAAGAAAAGTAGGGCATCGTCAGCGCATATAGCCAGTTTTTTCTTTGTTTCCCCGCACCTAAATCCCACTATGTTATGGTTTCCCCTGATAGCTGCTGCCAGAGGCTCAGTTGCCAAAGAAAAGAGTAGTGGGGTTAAAGGCATTGTTTATTTGAAGACGGGCAGAGGGTGCTTTGTATAAGAGCTTAATCCAGGAAATAAAAGTTCGCCCAAGTTGAATTTCTCCAGAACCTTCCATAGGAATCACCACTCTATGCTATCAAATACCTTAGCAGCATCAAGTGATAGTATAGCTCTATTGCCCATATTATCTGTAAGCAGTTGCATATTTAGGTACAGTCTACAGAGTTTGGTTGCAGGGACGTGCAGTCAGGGGAGGCAGGTGAGGCAGTGCTACATCCTACGTCCTATGGTTCCAGAGATATGGGGCTTCTTGCGCAGCCTGTCAGAAACTAAATACAGAGCGGCCACTTTAACCACTTCAGCCCCAGAAGGTTTTACCCCCTTCCTAACCAGAGCACTTTTTACAATTTGGCACTGCGCTGCTTTAACTGGTAATTGCGGGGTCATGCAAGGCTGTACCCAACAAAATTTGCGTCCTTTTTCTTTACCGTACATCACGGGACACAGAGCACCATAATAATGACTAATTGGGTTATACGCTACCTTTAGGTGATTGGACACTGGCAACCAATAGTAAGACGGTTCCTCCCCTCCTATACAGGAAATACCTCAGTTTTTTCACCAGTGTCTTGAAGTTGATGGTCATGGCTGTTGAAGCTCTTCAAAGTTCTTCAAATAATGTCCCAGTGAGGATGTTATAATCGGATCCATTTGGATGGCATAAGAAAGCTAAAGTGGATGGTACCCGAGCCTCGGTTCAAGAGTGAGGTTTTGCTTGTAATGTGTCCTATATGGCGCTGGACCCTTGTTAAGTTGGTATTCCTGGTCATAACTTGACCAAGGTAAACTAGAAGGGTGCCTTACAGGTCCAAGGGTGTGGACCCCAAAGAATGGCAGACCTGGTCCTTGAAGGTCCTCAGAGGCGATGCCCGCCGTGATGGGGGAAGATTGGGCCTAGTAAAACAGGCCCTGCTGCTTGGGACGGTGAGTACTCCCTTTGGGAATTTTTTATATATATATTCCCTCTGTTCCACTGAAAAACCTTATGCTTGTGTCTGGAAATTACAGATGGCCGGTATGGCGCGCACTTATGGCAGGCGGGCGCGGGTGTGCGCCGCTGTTGTGCGCGTGCGCGCCATTGGTGTGCGCGTGCGCCGCTGCTGTGCACATCACGGATGCGCGGCGTGTGTCTGGGCATGGCAGATGTGCCGTGCATGCCACTGGTCGCGCGGGAGCGCGCCTGTGCTCAGTCCACTGCCAGGTTAGGCTTTATAAGGAGCTGGAGATCCTGGCGTGCACTGGGACAGCACAGGGCGATACTTGGGCACGTGAGTCTGGAGGTTTTTGGACACAGTTGCGACAGGTTAAACGCTGGTTACAGCTTGTGGGGAGTACTTTTTTTCCTTGTATGTAAGCAATATCTTCCAGAAAACGAGGTACAGGGAGCAGGGCAAGCACAGGGATAAGAGTACTTTCCTTGAAAACAGGAGACCAGCCCCATGCTGATGCAGCCTCAGTCTCCCCTGAAAGACCTGCGGCATCTGGCCTGGCTGAGCCATTGCATTTGTCAGGCATAGTGGCCACTACCAATATTTCTGCCTCGGCTTATGTTACAAAGGATGATTTGGCATCTGCATTAGCGGGCCTTGAAGGCAAAATAGCTGGCATGATTGCTTCTGTAACACGGGGAGGGAAGAAGCGTAATAGATCTCCCTCCCCTGAGCCTGGGCCAAGTGGAGAATCACTAGAGCACCAGGACTCTTATAGCCAGATGGGTCCAGGTGATCTGGAACCAGAGTGGGCAGAGGATTTGGAGGAGGTAGCCATAAAAGACCGGGAAGAAGGAGAGGCTGAGGAATCCTCAGCTGAGGACTCAGGTTCAGAGGAGCCAATTTCAGCCTCCCATTCCCAGAAATTTTTTATCCAATCTCTGATTGAGATGGTACGAGTTGGGTTTAAGTTACCCCAGTTCAGGAGTCTGGACTCCTGTTCTACTTTGGGATCCATGCGACCTCAGCAAGGTTCCCAAGCGTTCCCTTTGCATCCATTATTGGAGCAGGTGATTTACGCAGACTGGGATCATCCTGACAGGATATACTTACCTCCAAAAAGGTTTTCTATTTTATATCCTATGGAGGAAAAGTTCAGGAAGAGATGGGGTACACCTTTGGTGGACGCCGCCATTTCTTCAGTGAATAAGAATTTAACCTGCCCAGTGGATAATGCCCAGGTATTTAAGGATCCGGCCGATAAAAAGCTAGAGTCCTTATTAAAAGCCTCTTTTGCGGTGGCTGGTGCCAATCCCTAAAAGACCGTTTTAAAAGGTTAATAAAAAAACCTGCCTTGTCAGGAGGAACCTACCGAGGAATTGTCGGAGCTTCCTCATGCTTTATGTTTTGCAGTGGACGCATTGAAAGACTCAATTCAGCAGATGTCTCGTTTTGCGTTACTGTCCATACATATGCGCAGGGTATTGTGGCTAAAGAACTGGTCTGCTGAGACGCCATGCAAGAGGCTACTTGCAGATTTTCCATTCCATGGAGATTGCTTGTTTGGCGAGGATCTGGATAAATATATCCAAAAGATCTCTGGAGGAAAGAGTGCCCTTCTCCCTACTAAAAGGAGAGATAAGCAACCCTCTTATAAAATTCCCAATGCTCCAGGACCTAGTGCTTCTTCCCCCAAGCGGTATCGATGGCCTCAGCTGTCTGGTTTTAAAAAACCTCAGGGTAAAAGGAAGCCCTGGAACCAAAAGCCAGCCAAGTTCAACTCCATGTCAACCTTGTGAAGGGACGCCCCCGCTTTCACGGGTGGAGGGCAGGCTTCGGCTGTTTTTGGATGCATGGGAAGGTCTGGTCCAAGACAGATGGGTCATTTCCACTATAACACAGGGTTACAGAATAGAGTGCCGGGAAATTCCTCCAAACCGTTTTCTGTACTCAAGGGTCCCGTCGGATCCAGAGAAAAAGAAATGCCTATTCCTAGCTTTGCAGCATCTGCTGAAGCAGGGGGTAATTGTCAAGGTTCCGCACGAAGAAAGATTTTACTCAAACCTTTTAACCGTGCCGAAACCAAATGGGGAAGTAAGGCCCATTTTGGACCTCAAGGCTCTCAACCTCTTTGTAAACGTCCGGTCCTTCCTTATGGAGTCAGTTTGTTCAATAATAAAATCTCTGAGAAAAGGAGATTATTTAGTGTCCATAGATATCAAGGAGGCATACCTTCATGTACCGATCTTCGGCCCACATCAAAGGTTTCTGCGGTTCGCAGTAGAGGGCCGTCATTTTCACGGCCCCCAGGGTTTTCACAAAGATTCTGGCCCCCTGTGTTGGCATCCCTAAGGTACCAGAAGATCTCCGTGGTAGGATATCTGGACGATCTTCTCCTGAGGGATTGCTCTTGCCCCATCCTGATCCAAAATGTGTCAAGAACAGTGCGGGTTTTACAACGCCTAGGTTGGATTCTAAATGTGGACAAGTCAGCCCTTTGTCCGACCCAGGCCTTGGTATATCTGGGTCTGAAAATCTTTTCCACCAGCAGCCTGGAGAGTAGTAACTACAGACGCTAGTCGTTTCGGCTGGGGAGCAGTCCTGGAGGAGGCGTCTGTCCAGGGAATATGGTCCCAGGCAGAAAGGACCTTGCCCATCAATCTATTGAAGATTCGGGCAGCTCGTCTGGCTCTGCGCTTCTGGACGTCCAGGTTACGTGGTCTCCCTGTCCGAGTCCAGTCCGACAACTCCACGGTAGTGGCATATATCAACCACAAGGGAGGTACCAGGAGTCGGGCAGCCCAAAGAGAAGTAAATTACATATTGACTTGGGCAGAAAAGCATGTGCCGTTTCTTTCGGCAGTGTTTATACCGGGGGTAGACAATTGGCAGGCAGACTTCCTAAGTCGCCAGAAATTGTTGCCAGGGGCATGGTCCCTGCATCCCGAGGTTTTTCTACAGATCTGTCAACACTGGGGGACCCCAGATGTGGATCTGCTGGCATCCAGATTTATTGCCAAGCTGGACAGGTTTGTATCCAGGACCAAGGATCCACTTGCTGTCGGGATAGATGTATTAGTAGTTCCTTGGAATCAGTATTCTCTGATATATGCCTTTCCTCCGATCCAAATTCTGCCGCACTTACTGTACTACGCAGAATACAGGAGGAGCGAAACCCAGTGATCCTAGTGGCCCCGGAGATCCTGGTACTCGGAGATTGTGAAGTTGACAGTGGGGGACCCATTGGTCCTTCCGTGCCATCCAGACCTGTTGTCTCAAGGACCCATATTCCATCCTTCTTTACGGTTGCTGAATTTGATGGCATGGCTATTGAGACCAGAGTATTGAAAGACCGTGGTATTATGGGTTCAGTCTTGTCTACTCTGATAAACGCTAGAAAGTCAGTTTCTAGAGCTATCTATTATAGATCCTGGAAGTCATACATTTCTTGGTGTGAGGAAAGGAAATGGAACCCTCGTAGGTATACGATTGGAAGAGTTCTTGCCTTTCTTCAAGCAGGAGTATAAAACAAAGGGCCTAGTAATGTAGTACCTAAAAATGCAGGGTGACTCTACAGGTACTAGATAAAAATTTGTGCCAGCGTCCCCAACATTAAAGTAGTGGATATATAGAAACTAGGGATGGGACTTTAAAGGCACAACAATATTAAACTACAAAAAGGTAAATTGGTTTAGGGATTTTTATTAATAAAGTAAAAAGGAAATGGACAGACATACATGTTTAAAATCACATCAGACTAGACATAGGACCTAATTTTCATATACCCTGTGGACCCTATCCTGCAAGCTTGTATAGTGACGGAAATATTTATAAGTACATAAGCAAATCACTTGGTCAAGGTAGAGGAGAAATACTTCCCCAAGTGTTACACAGTAGATAGTCAAAAAACTAGGACAAGCTGAATGCTGCAGGTTTGATGATCCACGATGGATAATCTCTGGTTGCTCTACATGTTTCGCGTTTCGCAGAACGCTTCCTCAGGAGCTAGAGATTCAATGAAAATGGTAAGACCAGAAACTGTAAGTAATGAGGACAGCAGCCGGCAATATATACTGGGATCTCTCAAATGTATTCACAGCACCGGCCTTTCACCGACCTGACGGCGCACATACATGGTTCCTCTCAATGACTTGAGGCACTACCACACAAAGTCCTCACCCTTTCATCCATGAATACCTGATACTACCCTTCATTTGAGAGATCCCAGTATATATTGCCGGCTGCTGTCCTCATTTTTACTCCAGACAACAGTGACCTCTGATCGAATCGCGATCATATGCACCTTATTACTTACAGTTTCTGGTCTTACCATTTTCATTGAATCTCTAGCTCCTGAGGAAGCGTTCTGCGAAACGCGCAACATGTAGAGCAACCAGAGATTATCCATCGTGGATCATCAAACCTGCAGCATTCAGCTTGTCCTAGTTTTTTGACTATCTACTGTGTAACACTTGGGGAAGTATTTCTCCTCTACCTTGACCAAGTGATTTGCTTATGTACTTATAAATATTTCCGTCACTATACAAGCTTGCAGGATAGGGTCCACAGGGTATATGAAAATTAGGTGCTATGTCTAGTCTGATGTGATTTTAAACATGTATGTCTGTCCATTTCCTTTTTACTTTATTAATAAAAATCCCTAAACCAATTTACCTTTTTGTAGTTTAATATTGTTGTGCCTTTAAAGTCCCATCCCTAGTTTCTATATATCCACTACTTCAAGCAGGAGTAGACTTGAAGCTGGCTTTAGGGACAATTAAAGGACAGATTTCGGCCTTATCGTTTTTTTTTTTCCAAAGACCAATTGCATCCCATTCTTTGGTACGAACCTTTGTCAAGGGAGTAACGCACCTTAGGCCGCCGGTTAAACCGCCTTTATGTGGTAATACGCGGTATACTCATTAAACACAGATCGAGAATCAAAAGACAGAGAACGGCCCAACTTACCTCACTACTCTCCAAACTGCAACAATTGGAGACTAAACACAAACAAACTCAGACCGGATCAATAGAGAGTGAGTTAGACATCACACGCAAACAGATCACAGACTTTCTCCAGTTCAAAGCAAAAGCCGCACTCCAAATTTGCCGCAAAAAGGTCTATGAATCAGGGAATAAATGTGGCAGATTCCTGGCTCAGACATTGCGGACACAAAGAACTGCTTCATACATACCGCGGATATCAACATCTGCGGAACAGACTGCCACCCTTCCCCAACAAATTTCCCAAGCGTTTAAAGCATACTATGCATCGCTATATAACTTGCTCACACCTCCACCCCCCCTTGAGCGAATAACGGAATACATAACATCCTCCCTTATGCCGGCCTTACCGACCGAAGCACGCGAACAGTTAGAAGACCCCATCACCCTTCTAGAACTACAGGCAGCAATAGGTAACACCAAGCCTGGGAAAGCCCCCGGACCGGATGGCCTAACAACACAATATTACAAGACCCTGCTTCCTTCACTAGGTACACAAATGGTTAAACTTTTCAACAATCTTAGTAAGGCAGGTAAACTTCACGACTCAACTTTGCTAGCCCATATATCAGTTATCCCCAAAGTGGGAGCTATCGCCCAATATCTCTCCTCAACACCGATCTAAAAATTTTCACGAAAATATTAGCCACCAGACTACAACAACACCTGACCCAACTAATACACCTGGACCAAGTAGGCTTTGTGCCTACCAGGGAAGCCCAAGACAATACCACTAAGGTACTAAATCTACTATACTCGGCCAACCTTCGGAAACTTCCAAGTGTCTTCATAGGCACAGACGCAGAAAAAGCGTTTGACCGGGTAAACTGGGATCTTATACTCGCTACATTGAAACACATAGGTTTGGGAGACAACATGACAAACTGGATCAAAGCGGTGTACTCAAATCCAACTGCGAGGGTCAGAGCCAACGGTGTACTATCGGACCCTTTCCAGATTAGAAATGGGATGAAACAGGGCTGCCCACTCTCACCCTTACTTTTTGCCTTATCCCTAGAACCCTTTTGATGCCATATTAGATTGAATCCAGACATCACCGGCATTAAGATAGACGGGACCTCACATAAGGTTTCGGCATACGCCGATGATCTGATGTTCTCACTCACAAATCCTACCATACCCATACCAAACCTACTACGAGAATTTGCAAATTATGGAGAACTTTCAAATCTAAAAATTAACCTTTCTAAATCGAAAGCAGTGGGTGTCGAGATACCCCAACCACAACTTAAACAGCTTCAATCGAGTTTCAACCTAAAATGGACCAATACAGCACTGAAATATTTAGGCACATCTATCCCACAAAACTTCTTTAAACTATATGAACTTCATTTCCCGCCCCTCCTAAAAAAGGTCAAAGCACTACTAAGTCAGTGGCACACGGGACTCCACTCGTGGCTGGGTTGCGGTAATATCCTGAAAATGACCATCCTTCCCAAATTTCTGTATCTCATGCAGGCCCTACCTATTCAGATACCTGCGATCTATTTTAAGCAAGTGCAATCAGTCTTCACAGAATTCATTTGGGCCCGGAAACGACCTAGACTCGCTAAAAAACTTCTCATCCTCCCTAAACCTTACGGCGGCCTGGCACTGCCGGATATCCACACCTATTACTCCTATTACTGTGCAATTCACCTGGGTAGACTAGTGGACTGGTGCCGACACCACAAGACTAAACTGTGGACACAACTAGAACAGGCGCAAAGCAAGATCCCCCTGGGTAGAGCCCCATGGTTTTATACTGCATCACCAGCGGATATCAAACGACATCCTCTGATTGGCACCACTGCCAAAATCAGCGCTCGCCTCCTGTCTCAGGCATCTCTCTCTACCCAAAACTCCCCACTACGCCCTATACTGGGTAACCCTCAATTTGCCCCAGGCCTCAGCAATGGGATCTTTCGGGGTTTAAGTGGAGCGGGCCTGTACCAGGTGTCGCATTTCAGCTCCGGAGGACAATGGAAGTCGATTACGGAGCTCACTGACCCCGCGGGGCCATTCCGCTTGCACTTCCTGAGATCACATCAACTGAATCACTTTCTCCATACTATAGAACCCCCGGCTGCAAATGACCAACCACTCACGACACTGGAGGAACTCTGCACTGATAACGGAGTACTACCACATACTCTCTCATTGACATACAAACTCCTAATTACACCCCAGCAGATTCAACCCCTCCGGGACTTCTGAAATGAACAAGGAAAAGGGGCGCCTCTGAGTATGTATCAATAATCATTTATTCAACAAACAATATCCACTCACATGGAAGACTGTAATGTTGCGTTCCGGTACGTCTCTGAGTAGAGGAAGAGATGGAGGACTACAAGTCTCAGCAAGTCCGTGCAGTGCTAATCCCACATCGGATCCTGGCGAGGATGGGTGGTGGTAGCTAGACACAGCAGGGGCTCCCTCAGGTATCCAGATGGCACTTCCGGGTTGGGATAGATAAAAAATGACACAGACCATCTGTCTGCGGGTTCCAGGGATGAGGCTGATAGAAGTTTCATTACATTGAAAGCAAGCTTAGAGAATAACTATTCAGTAGGACGCATTTAGGCACCCAAAGGAGGACGTGACTCCAGATCAGCTCATATCACTTTTGTAAATGAACGGTCAGATCTGGGTAATGTCCCCCTTCATCTTCATAACCTGAGTGTCCTCTCCGACCTGCGGGACAAGTCGGCGTCCAAACCTCGGTGTGCTCCGGTACAATCTCCGCCGCCGGTGCAGTCTCCGGTACAATATTGTTTGTTGAATAAATGATTATTGATACATACTCAGAGGCACCCCTTTTCCTTGTTTATCTCTTTTAGCCTATTGGACCTCGCTTCTGGTCTTTTTTTGGTGGCAGCCCTGACTGACTTCTTCTTGTATATTTATATACCCATCCTGCCATTGGACTATTTAGGAACAGTTATTTGAGGTATACCTGCATTGCGCCTTTTTTACTTGTCTTCTGGACTTCTGAAATGGCAAAGGGACCTGGACCACCAGTTTGACATTACCACAAGAAACCAAATACTCAGATTCACACATAAATCCTCCACATGCGCTAAAACTCAAGAAACCAATTACAAAATCATATCCCGTTGGTACAGAATCCCGGTAGTCCTACACAAGTTATTTCCGACAACATCTGACCAATGTTGGCGATGTCAATCAGATAAGGGAACCCTTCTACACATCTTCTGGACTTGTCCCAAACTAACACATTTCTGGCAAACAATCAGAGAGACAGTTCAAAGATTTACAGAACGTACAATACCAGATGACCCAGCATTTTTTCTTCTACGCGCGTCAAACATACCTGAACGAACATACAAAAAATCTGTGATCCGACACTTATTGGCTGCAGCCAAAGCCTGCATTCCTCTAACCTGGAAATCCCCACACCCTCCCTCGATTGAACTTTGGTTCACAAAGGTGGAGGAAATCAGAAACATGGAGGATCTCATCCTCATGGCTCAAAATAGACAGGAGACATTCTCCAAAACACGGCAACTATGGAACATGTTCTTTTACTCAGCTGAAGGCCAATCACTGAGAGGAATTATTCCCTCATCTCAACCAAATACAACCACAGCCTGACTTGACAAATTGCCTACTGGATGTTCGAACACAAGCTAGACGGGAACTAGTATCACTCCATACAAGTGGGGACCCTTCACCCCCCCTCCCTACCCCACCCCCCTCTCCATCTTATTCCCTCTTTCTCTTCTTCTAACACCTTGATATCCTTTATCTCTTTCAACTTCCAAAAAATAACAAAAAGAGGTGGAATTGGTCCCAAGAGGCTGCTTGACATCACAACTATGCCTTGCATCATTACAAGTAACTCTGCCTCTACAAGATTAGAAACAGTAACAACAAGATAAGCATTACACAACAATGCTCTATGAGTTTCAACAGGAAATAAAGAACCCACCTTCTATACACGACACAACTGCTAGGTTACAATGTTTGTATGTAGTCATGTTACAAGATGCATACCTGTTGATATATGTTATTTTTATGTGTAACAATGTTCATTTGCGGTCCATGTGGACCTTTTTCACTACATAAATAAACAATTTAAAAAAAAAAAAAAAACGCCTTTACGCCCCTGGAACCTAAATTTGGTGCTGTCAGCCTTACAGAATCAACCGTTTGAACCTATTGGGCATATGACGTTTGTCCTATTAGCCAGGAAATTGTTTTTTTTGGTGGCTATAACGTCGGCTAGAAGGGTATCAGAATTGGCCACCCTTTCTTGCAAGGAACCTTTTTTGATTCTTCATCAGGACAGAGTGGTCATGCGACCTCGTCCGGATTTTCTACCAAAGGTGGTTTCCAAATTTCATTTGAATCAGGATATCATTCTACCTTCTTTTTTTCCAAACCCTAAAACTAGGAAGGAAAGGTTGCTTCACTCGCTTGATGTGGTGAGGGCGATCAAAGTTTACTTAAAGATGTCAGCTTCTTTTTGTCCTGCTGTATGGTCCTAGAAAAGGACAGCCGGCAACAAGTTCAACTATATCTAGGTGGATTCGCCAGACTATTATCCAGGCGTATGGATTAAAGCGCAAGGTTCCACCTTGGGATTTAAAAGCACACTCCACTAGAGGGGTTAGTGCAACATGGGCAGTACGCCAACAGGTGTCTATGACTCAGGTTTGCAAAGCGGCTGCTTGGTCTTCAGTTGATACGTTCACCAGGTTTTGCCAGGTGGATGTTAGATCTCAAAAAGAGACTGTTTTTGGCCACAGCATGTTGCAGGCAGCTTTATAGTCTCTGGCCGTTTGGGCTTAAGGATACTGTGTTCCCCCCTCAGGTGCATTGCTTTAGGACATCCCAATTAGTCATTATTATGGTGCGCTGTGTCCCGTGATGTACGATAAAGAAAAATTGATTTTTAATACAGCTTACCTGTAAAATCCTTTTCTTGGAGTACATCACGGGACACAGAGGTCCCTCCCCTCTTTTCTGGGATCGTCATTGCTTGCTATAAAACTGAGGTATTTCCTGTATAGGACTGGTTATTTGGGAGGAACCGTCTTACTATTGGTTGCCAGTGTCCAATTACCTAAAGGTAGCGTATAACCCAATTAGTCATTATTATGGTGCTCTGTGTCCCGTGATGTACTCTAAGAAAAGGATTTTAGAGGTAAGGTGTATTAAAAATCCATTTTTTTCCCATGAATAGAGCTTTCTTTTGGTGGTATTTGATCACCTCTGCGTTTTTTTTTTATTTTTTGCGATATAAACGAAAAAAGACTGAAAATTTTGAAAAAAAAAAAAGATATTTTCTACTTTTTGTTATAAAAAAAAAATACAATAAACTCAATTTTAGTCATACATTTAGGCCAAAAAGCATTCAGCCACATGTCTCGGTTAAAAAAAGTTTAACCGGAGTTTACGTAGCTTTTGGTTTAGGACTGCCTATCTTATTTCTTGAGGTGCTAAAATGGCAGGGTAGTACAAAACACCCCCCAAATTACCCCATTTTGGAAAGTAGACACCCCAAGGAATTTGCTGAGTGGCTTGTTGTGCACATTGAATATTTTATTTTTTTGTCATAAGTGATTTACAAAATGACAAAAAAAAAATGTACACAAAGTGTACATTTACATGTACACAAAATGTAAACTGAAATGATATATTGCTCAAACATGCCAAGGGCATATGTAAAATGACACCTCAAAATACATTCTGCTGCTTCTCCTGAGTATGGGGATACCACATGTGTGGGACTTTTTGGGAGCCTAACTGCGTACAGGACCCCGAAAACCAATCACCGCCTTCAGGCTTTCTAAGGGCGTAAATTTTTTATATCACTCTTTACTACCTTACACAGTTTCGGAGGCCATGAAATGCCCAGACAGCGCAAAACTCATTAAATTTTTTTTGCAAAGTTGTCACTAAATGATATATTGCTCAAACATGCCATGGGAATATGTGAAATTACACACCAAAATACATTCTGCTGCTCCTCCTGAGTATGGGTATACCACATGTGTGGGACTTTTTGGTAGTCTAGCCACGTACATGACCCTTGAAAACCAAGCACCGCCTCCAGGCTTTCTAAGGGCATAAATCTTTGATTTCACTCCTGACTACCTATCACAGTTTCGGAGGCCATGAAATGCAAAACCACCCCCCTCCCCCCCCAAATGACCCCATTTTGGAAAGTAGACACCCCAAGCTATTTGCTGAGAGGCATGTTGAGTATTTTGCAGATCTCACTTTTTGTCACAAAGGTGTCCTTTTATGAAAGTGCGGTAAAATACCGCTTTTCAGTTCTCAGGCATTCTCAGAGGAGATCGCTCTCCTCTGAGTGCCTGTTTATGAAAGTGTGTAGATCGCTTCTCATGTTGAGTTGAGGAGCGATCTACAAACGCCGGGAACTCCTGAGAATGGCTTCTCTCACTATAATCTCGCGTGATATAGCGGGATTACAGTATGAGGAACCATAAAATACAAAGTGTAACACAAATCAGCACACATTATTCCCCAACATATTAATAAAATAATAAAGTTAAATTCCCCCTACACAATATACATTAACCTAATTATAAAAAAAACATTGTTTTTATCAATATTTAAAGATCATACATGTCCCTATTTAAATGTGAATGGTGTATAGTAAATGAATGTAATGCACATATGTAATGCAGCTATACACCATTCATATAAATGCAAAATACATTTATAATCATTAAAAAAATAATTTTAATAAAGTATACAAGTATAAATATTTATTAATAAATTAAAATAAAATATATTTCATAATTGATAAACATAAAAATTGATAAACTGGTGCAATGCGAGAACACTGCGAATCCACTGCGGGTTTCCGCATCGCACCGACTCGCATGTCAGTTCACACTGCCATATGCGAATCGCTGGGGAGTGTCAATACATTGTTAACGACACCCCCAGTTCAGCTTGCATATCGCACTGCGAACTGACAGTCCGGATATGAATCGGATCGCATATGTGTGAACACACATGCGATCCGATTCTGGTCCGAACAGAAAAAAGGGTCCTGTGCGTGTTTGCACCGAATGCGGTGCGATATCAGCCATACTACCTGTATAGCTGATATCGCAACGCACAGACATCGCATGTAATGTGAATGGCAGTGTGCTGCGAATTACATGCGATGCCTGTGCGATGTCCGGCATCGCACAAGTGTGAACTGGGCCTAAAAGTTAACAACACCCCCAAATCAGTTCGCATATCGCAGTGCGATCTGCAAACTCGGACAGTAATCGAATCGCATGGGTGTGAACACCCATGCGCTCCGATTCTGCTGTGGACCAAAAAAAGGGTCCTGTAAGAGTTTGGTCCGAGTGCAATGCAAATTTAGCAATACTATCTGTATGGCTGAAATCGCATTGCACAGAGATCGGATGTGATTTTGCACTGCAGTGCGGTGCGAATCACTTCCGATCTCGGACACCGCAGCAGTGGGAACTGGCCCTAAATCATATTGCATTTGCACCAAAATGGTACAGGACCCTTTATTTGGTCCGCACTGGAATCGGATCACATGGGTGTGAACACCCATGCGATCCGATTCCTGCACCATTACATAGTTCGCACTGCGATCTGTGAAATGATCTGGGGGTGTCATTAACTTTACATTGACACCCGCAGTGGTGCGCAGATGTCAATGTAGGTGCGATGTGAAAACCCACTTAGGAATCACGCTGGTTCACGCATCGCACAAGTGTGAACCCAGCCAGAGACGTGAACATCTAAAAAAAATATATATACATATATCTATAGATATATCTATATCTATAGATATATAGAGAGAGATTATATATATATATGTAAAAATATATATAATAGATGTATCTATATATAGATATATCTATAGATAGATATAGTCTATATATATATCAATAAATATCTATTTATCTATCTATATATATATATATATATATATCTATATATATATATATATATATATATAGATATATCTATATCTATATATATATATATATATATATCTATATAGATATATATATATATATATACACACATATATATATATCTATATAGATATATATATATATATCTATATATATATATATATATACACAATATAAATTCCTATCCTGCTGGTTTTGGGGTGTGTACTTTCTCCAGAATATCAGCCAGTTTCAGGCTTCTCACTCTGATTCTCCACTTCTGAAATGGTGAATCAGAAAGTGAGAATTCTGTCACAGATCGCCAGTGAGGTGCTGAGATCGCACCTTCATAAACTGGCCGTTTCTGTGAAGTCAGTTACAAATTCTCACTGTGCTGAGATAATCAGCGGAGAACATGTTCTCCACTGATTATCTCAGTTTCATAAACTGGTAATGAGCTGAGATCAGCGGTGAGACTCGGGATCGCTGCTGATCTCAGTTTCATAAAAGGACACCATAGTTTTGAAATTTGAAATTTGAAAAAAAAAATCATTTTTCTTTCTTCATTTTCAAAAACAAATGAGAGCTTCAAAATACTCACCATGCCTCTTAGCAAATACCCTGGGGTGTCTACTTTCCAAAATGGGGTCATTTGGGGGGGGGGGGGGGGTTGTGCTATCTGGGCATTTCATGGCCTCCGAAACTGTGTAAGGTAGTGAAGAGTGAAATCAAAAATTTACACCCTTAGAAATTGGTTTTCGGGGTCCTTTATGCGGCTAGGCTCCCAAAAAGTCTCACACATGTGGTATCCCCGTACTCAGGAGAAGCAGCTGAATGTATTTTGGGGTGTAATTTCACATATGCCTATGGCAGGTTTGAGCAATATATCATTTAGTGACAACTTTGTGAAGAAAATAAAAATAATGTATTGTCATTTTTCCGAAACTTGTGGCAAAATATAAGATATTCCATGGACTCAACATGCCAATCAGCAAATAGCTTAAGGTGTATACTTTCTAAAAACGGGTCATTTGGAGGTGGGGGAGTTTGACCTGTCCTGGTATTTTATGCACAACATCAAAAGCTTATGCCACACATCACCCACTCTTCTAACCACTTGAAGACAAAGCCCCTTTTGTTCACATGAAAAAATATTCTTCCTTTGCTAGAAAATTAATTTGAACCCCCAAACATTATATATTTTTTTAAAGCAAATGCCCTACAGATTAAAATGGTGGGTGTTGCAATTTTTTTATTTTTCACACAGTATTTGCGCAGCAATTTTTTTTTTTTCTGGGAAAAAAACACATTTTTTTTAATTTTAATGCACTAAAACACACTATATTGCCCAAATGTTTGGTAAAATATAAAAGATGATCTTATGCCGAGTACATAGATACCAAACACAACATGCTTTAAAATTGAGCACAACCGTGCAGCGGCGACAAACTACATACATTTTTAAAAGCCTTTAAAAGCCTTTACAGGTTACCATTTTAGATTTACAGAGGAGGTCTACTGCTAAAATTACTGCCCTTGAGCGCGCAAAATAATAAATTATTATTTATTTTGCTTTTTTATTTTATTTTTACTGTTCCTTTCATTTTTTTTTAATAATTTTTATTGCTGTCATAGGGAATGTAAATATCCCCTATGATAGCAATAGGTAGTGACAGGTATGTTTTTTTTTTTTTTTTTTTTAATTGGGGTCTATTAGACTCTAGATCTCTCCTCTGCCCTCAAAGCATCTGACCACGCCAAGATCGGTGTGATAGAGGGGCGTGGCCTGGCTCAGGTCTAAGATGGACGCTTGAACTCTCAACTCCGGTTCCCTGAGGTAAAGATACCAGACTATAATGTACATCCAGCGATCACAAGATGGGTAGCACACGTAGGAGTGCCTCTGCCACCCGATCCCGCTCTCCCAGAGACACAGACAGTCAGCCAAGCCGCAATATACTGGAGATATTCCGGCCACGGCTTCAGGGAGACACGCCGCCATCACAGGCCTCATCCCTCAAGTCCCGCTCAGGCAGCCGAGATCAGCACAGGGACAGAAGCCACAGCCCTCCTCCTTCACACAGGATACAGGCAGCCTCAGCGCTCAGTCTAGCTGACCTTCACACAGTGGCAGCAGACATTAAAAATACACTGTCTGCTGCCATTTCTGATCTACGATCAGACATCCAAGCGATGTCCCTGAGAATGGAGGAGGTAGATGAAACTCAGGCCCGCCATAATGCCTCACTGTGCCAGGTACAGCATCGCATGCCGTCCACTTCAGAGACATAAACAGACACACGGAAGACCTGGACAATCGTGGAAGACACCATAAATTAAGGGTAAGAGGACTCGCTGAATCAATTGACTCTGCCCAGCTCTCACGCACGGTTATTGCCCTCTTTAATGATCTACTAGAAAGACCCCCAGACACCCCTATAGCTATGGAACACATCCATAGAGCGCTGCGCCCGAGAGGAATTGATACTGACCTGCCCAGAGACATAATTTGCTGTCTGACTGATTTTATCCTGAAAGAAGAAATCCTCTGCAAAGCTAGAGGCCGCATACACTTCTCCTTTCAGGGCTCTGACATCAAACTATTCCAAGATTTATCCAACATAACTCTGCAGAGGAGAAGAGAAATGAGACCCCCTGCTTGATGTATTAAGGGCCAGAAACATAATCTATCGTTGGAAGTTTCCCTTTGACCTGTCAGCTTCTCACAACGGTCACACTGTACACCTCAGAGTACCAGAAGACCTGGAATATTTCTGTACCTCACCTAACCTCCTATTAGTGGACCTGCCTGACTGGTACAGTGACTTCCGCCTTCCCCCACTTCGCAGAGCCACCTCCATGGATGGAATCACTGAAGCGGGAAGCTTCAACATCCGATGCCGCCGCACCCATCCTCCACCCTCTCCGGCCCAGACAGCGGGAATCCCGAAAAACAGCAGTTCTACGGGATCACCGGATCACCGCAGAGCTTGCCACTCATAAAAGAGCCCATCCCCTTACCCCTTCAATCGACATCTAAAACCTGAAGACTGTTCTTAAGAGGAAGATGAACAATATGGACTTCACACTGACCCTATCACACAAAGTTAACAAAAGGAACCTAACTGTGGTTTACCTGCCCAGTGGTAACCCTGTTGTCGGCTACAGAAGAAACATCTGAGTACCATACTATCTATGAACATCTCATCAGTTACTCAGCAAATCAATCAACTCCTCCACTGACCCCACCATCGCACCGTCTGAATATATACACCCCCAAGAAACATTCTTGAAAAAGACATAGAAGCAGTCCATAAACAGTTTTGAGTGGCTGCATTTCCCCGACTACACCCCAGAAACCGGAAATAATGGAAACTCAGATACCGACCAAATTCATAAAATACTCAGCCACCCTAAAATTTTCCCCTTTTTATCTTCTCCTTTCTTTTACCTATTGCATGATCTGGTGGTAGACTTTGCTTTCTTTTTATCTTTTTCTTTACTTCCACAGACTTTAAAGCTTCCCACTACTGGGTAAGAAGGTGAACCCTCTCATATAAGGTAATCGGTAATGACTATTGAATACATCTATTCCTCACAAACACCCCAAATATGTCACATCATATGACACATACCTGGTCTCACACCAATCAACCTGAGACTTCAAAACAAACCTATCATTCTCAATTTGCTCCCCGCACTCCCCCTACTTACATTCATAACTTAGCACAAAACCGCTTATATGCTGGATCATTTGCTCTCACAGACCAAGCCATAACCACATTAAACGCCATGACCTCACTGGAACCAGAGTGCCTCTCCATCTAGGAACCTCACCCAACCACATCCACACACAGCGGACTCCGAGAGTACCGACTGACCTTTACTGGATTCACTATAAGTGATTAGAGAAAAGGCTCCTAATCACCACCAGTCAACCTACAACTACAACTTTTTACCTACTCCCTGCTCACACCCCTTACCAACAGGCCTCAAACAACCTCTCCCCTCCCTCCACCTTCTTTCCCGACACCTTACCTCCCACCCACCCACACTACTATCACCCCCCCCCCCCTTTTTTTTTTCTTTTTTTTAGGGTCTCTCTCTTGCTTCCCTTCTCTGGGTGATTTACCCCTAGTGAGGTGACACCCCGAGACGTCATGGCAGACAACAGAACCACAACAATAAAATGTCTCCCTCAAAGTAGTCTCACTTAATGTCAAAGGCCTCAACATACCCGAAAAATGATCCCAGGTACTAACATGCATGAGAAGCATGAAGGCAGATGTTGTGTTCTTACAGGAGACTCACTTCTCCTCAGTAGCAACCCCAACATTTTCTAACCAAGACTTTCCAACAAGCTACCATGCATCGACACTGAATTCAAAAACTAAAGGAGTCACTATCCTTCTTTCTAAGATCTCCTCTCTCAAAATAACACACACTAATTGATGAAAAGGGAAGATATATCTTCTTTAAAGGGAACATCCAAAATAAACCAATTACGCTAGCAAATATCTACTGCTCCAATGTTTCCCAAGTCCCATTCATTCATAAAACACTGCAAGCCCTCGCCTCTTTTCAAAATGGCATACTCATACTGGGAGGGGACCTCAATGCCCTTCTAGATCCTCTCCTAGACACATCCACATGGACGTCCAGCCTACCATACAGGGCACTACGCCAAATAAAATGGAGTATCCAATCTCTTCTTCTTCGTGATACATGACGCACCCTCAGACCACAGGTCTACTTTCTTTTCAGCCCCAAACAAAAAATACTCCAGACTGGACTATTTATTTCTCACTCAGAGGGATCTCCCTCTCTTGTCTAAGGCGGCAATAGAACCTATGATCATCTCGGACCACCACCCGATAACGATAACCCTGACTTTCCCTGACAAAACAACACATACCAATATTTGAAGACTAGACCCTATGATACTGACAGATAAAACCAGAGTCTCAACACTCACCGAATGTCTAGATAACTACTTTCGAGAAAATGACACACCAGAGACCTCCAGTCTGACCCAATAGGAAGCACACAAATGTGTGATAAATAAGGGGCAGACTTATTTCAATGGCGGCGACAATTAAAAAAAAAAAGACGACGATATCTCGCAGACCTATACAGTAAATTTAAGGCATTAGAGGCCCACCACAAACAAAGTTATCACAAAAATCTTACCAGGATCTCACTGACACGCACAGACTAATACAGGAAGAACTGAATTGCAACGTCAGGAAAAAAATGTATGCTTTCTCACAAGCTATTTTACGAATCGGGTAACAAAAGTGGGCACTTGCTTGCCCAAGCACTGCACTCGAAGAAAGCTAAAACGATGATACATAAGATACACTCCCCAACAGGACACATACACACGAGCAATACTGCTAGCCCAGGAATTTGAGAATTTTTACACTAAACTGTACAACATAGATAGATCTAATACACTCAAGCCTTCCACCGAGGTACGCCGAACTAAAATTAAACTGTTCTTAGAACAGTACTGTCCCAAAGGGATTTCTCCAGAATCCTCCAATCTGTTAGAAATCCCGATTACTCAACAAGAATTTAAAGAAGCCGTTAAAAGCCTGAAGACCGGCAAAAGCCCAGGCCCTGATGGTCTCTCTGCTGTCTACTTCAGAACATTCACTGACACGCTTAATACGCCCTTCTTGAAAGCTTTTAACTCCATATCAGCATCCAGACCACTCACACCAGGAATGCTCCAAGCACACATTAGTCATACCCAAGGACAACAAAGACCCAACACAACCTGCAAACTATAGACCTATTTCTTTACTTAATGTGGACTTCAAGATTTTTTCCAAAATTTTAGCCAACAGACTTCTTCCACTGCTCCCATCAATCATTTCCCAAAACCAAGTTGGTTTTGTCCCTGGAAGAGAGGCCAGGGACAACACTATAAAAGCGATCAACATACACCGCCTCATGACCACCTCCAAACAGGCAGGTTTTTTTCTCTTTGGATTCGGAGAAGGCATTCTACAGGGTGTCTTGGGACTATATGGCCGCCGTCCTAAAATTCTTGGGCATAGGCCCACACATGCTTGATCTCATATTTTCTTTATATGCCCAACCTTCAGCCAGAATAAGAGTAAATGACACCCTGTCAAATGCCTTCCCTATCCACAATGGAACGAGGCAAGGATGTCCCCTTTCCCCCATCCTCTTTGTCCTCACGCTCGAACGTCTCCTATGCTCTATACGTCAAAACCCAGACATAAGCGGAGTATCCAATGCCCAAAGGGAATACAAACTAGCCACTTACGCCGATGACATTCTCCTATCTCTCACTCATCCAAATATCACAATCCCAGTACTACTCAAAGAATTTCGAAAATTTGGTTGGATATCCAACCTCAAAATTAACTTTACTTAATCCTTTGCTCCTAATGTCTCCTTGCCTCCATCCCTGGTCGATCACTGCAAAACTAATTTCCCCTTTCAGTGGCAACCAGAGGTGATCATCTATCTAGGGATACAACTTCCCGCAAATTATCAAACTTGTATATAAGAAATTACCTGCCAATACTAAACAAACTTACAGCAGACCTCAAAAATTGGAACAGGCTGGTGTTCTCATGGTTCGGGAGAGCTGCAATTCTAAAAATGAACGCTCTACCACAAATCCTCTATATAATGCAGACTGTCCCGATCCAGGTACCACCGACTTTCTTCAAATCCTACAGACAAATCAGCTCTACCTTTCTTTGGGGGGCCGCAAACCTAGGATTAAATATGCACAACTAGCCTTACCCAAACACCTAGGAGGCATAAGTTTACCAGACCCTACCAACTACTGCAGAGCGGTACATATGACAAGAATCTTAGATTGGAACCTCCACAGTTCCACAAAAGATTGGGTCAGACTGGAGGGACTCCTTCACAAATCTCTCACTAGACTTGTTGCCCTGGATTTTAGAACACCACTTTCCCACTGAACTGAAGCTCCACCCACTAATCAGACCAACAATACAAGAATTTCACATGATCTGCAAATGCTCCTCCATCTCAACAATCCAAGGCACAATGACCCCAATCAGACTGAACCTGTATTTTCCCCCAGGCAAAGCTTTATTGTCTAGGTTTCGTAAGAAATAAGCGATCATGAGATACGTCCATTCTGGTATCTGAGGCTTGTCCAGTCTAGAGGAGCGTTGAGATGCTGGGAAGATTGCCTCCTGGTTAAAAAAGTCGTGGGCTAAGATCTTTCCGTCAGTCCAGTATTGTGTTAAAAAGTTGGCGTAATACATCCCGAAACTCACTATATGCAGCAGGAAGAGCAGGAGATACTGATGTGGTGACCACAGGAATTCTCTCCTTTGGGATAACCTTGAGTAGGCAGGATAAGAAATAAGAGGGATCTGCCCAATAATCCAATCAATGTGTGGAGAATGGAGCTGTAACCAAGGAAAGCCCAATACAGTGGGAGTTGAGGCTTTAGGTAGCACAAGAAAGAATATCCACTCCTGGTGGAGTACCCCTATAGACATCTTGGCAGTTAGGCTCTGGAAGCGGATGGGCCCCCCAGATAGAACAGTACCATCAATCGCCGAGACCACCAGCGGAGTGGTGAGACATGAAAGAGGAATTTTCATGGAAGACACAGTTGCCCATTCCATGAAATTGCCAGCGGCTCCGGAATCCAGGTAGGCCGCAACCGCATTAGGGAAAGTGTTGACATGGAGGAACACAGAAAGAATGAGACGGGATGATAAAGGTGATTTTCCTGGGTCCAATATGCCACCTTCCAGATGTATTAGACCCACGTTTCTCGGATGGAGAAAGACTCCCAAACTTTTATCACACCTGCTGAGGGGCAAATTAGCAATTTTTTACATTTACTCTGTCTCTCTAGACTCTCCTCAGACCAACTAGCTTCATTATCAGAACCTTTTACGGTCCCAGAAATAGACAAAGTAATTCAGTCTCCCCTTGCATAAATTCCCAGGACCAGACGGCTATACAAATTAATATTATTAAACAGGTTGATTCTTTCTCCTTATCTTTGTAATTTTGCTAACCAAGTGACCTAATCTGGCTATATCCCGAAGGAATCATTGGAAGCACTTATTACTTTACCTAAGGAAGGTAAATTGCCTACGGTTCCAGCTAACTTCAGATCCATCTCTCTACTGAATTCTGACATGAAACTATACGCTAAAATGTTATTTTATCAACGGACAACATGCACCTGATAGTACATGTAGAATCTGTTCCCAGCCAAAAATTAAGGGTATCCAAATAGGCGAGGAGATGCATAAAATAATACTTTAATGCTGATGATATAATAATCACTATGACTGACTTGCTTACTTCCCTATCGGCATTACAGACTGTACTGTCGCAATTTAGCTTAATATCTTTATATAAGGTTGATAAAAATCTGCATTGTATGTTGACATTTCACAGATTTCTACCTTTCCCTGGGCACCTTCTTCTCAAATTACTTACCTAGGAATAAAGTTGACAGCTTTGTGCTCTAAGATCTTTAAAGTCCACTTCTCAACACTACTCATTAAATTTGGAGACATATGCAAACATGTATCCCAAGCTACAGTTTCTTGGGTAAGCCGAATCTCAACCACAAAGATGTTAATTCTTCCACGCATTCTTTCCTTTTTCCCTCCCTGTCTTTCAGAACAGCCACTATGAGAGACCTTGGCTCCTCCTCTTCCTTTGGAAACACTGCGCCAGCCTCCATAAATTTTCACCTCCCCCTGCCAGCCTCAATTATTTGTGTTTTCCCCAGTGGGGAGACACTGCGCTAGAATCAGGCCTAAGTCAGTCAGAGAGACTGGGGTCTATACAATTCTAAAGTCCCTGGTGTGGAGACAGGGGTTCTCCAGGGCAGCGGCATGATATTCACTGGCCGCATCTTTGTTTGCCTCCCCGGCTTCACCGAGTGCAGGTGGAACTCTTGGGGGCCCTCTATCTCAGCCACAGGGCTGTTAGCATTGAGACATCTCAGTTCACCCTGTGCAGTGTACAGGCCACAGTATGGAACCAGGCGGGCCGGACGGCGGGTGACGTCATTTCTGGCGGGGAGGCGGATGTTTTCCCTTTGACCCGCGACTTCTGGTTCTGGGTTGCGGGACTGATAGGGGGCCGGGCTGAGGCTGGAGATGAGTCGATACACAGCACAGGCAGTGAGAGGACTCCACAGGCAGCACCACCAGCATGTCGGAAGCCGATGCTCAGACAGTGCTCAGCGATGCCAGCTCCAGCCATCCCAAGGTAAGGGCACCCTGGGGAAGGGTTCTCTCTACCTGGGACTTCCCTCCCCCACAATGGTTCCTGTAGTGGGGGGGACCCCTCTAGGTGGTCAGAGGGGGGGAGACCAAGTCCCTTATTCAATAGGTGGGACTGGGTACTCCCCATGGTTGTATCTCTATGTGATGTCTTATGGGGGTACTGATTGGTGTTTTCTTTGCATGTATTTCAGAAAGCTACTAAAGAGAAAAAAGCCACGCATAGCTCTAAGAGAAAGTGCACCTCTTGTAGGGCTACCCTAAGGGAGGCTTGAAAGAAGGTGCTTTGTAAAGGTTGCATTGATGCACTAGTAATGAAAGGGCATCAGAGCAGGAGACAGGGTAAGCTGCATCAGTTAAAGAGTTGTCATCAACTTCTCAGTCCTTTAAAACCCTGTTTGAGGGGTTACAGCTTCCCGCTAATCCCTCACCTGCATCGCAGAGTACAACCCCGCCCATTGCACAGGGCTCTGCATCTTTCCAACCTAGAGCCACTGCTCTGGCAGAGGAAACTGCGGGGCCTTCCAGAGAGGAGGCTAGGGAGGAACCAGACGGTGCTACCTCCGGTTCTCAGGATGAATCGGAGGGAGAGAACCGGGACAGGGAGTCCAGGAGACCCTCAAGAAACAAACTGTCCCTTGATGAGGTAGAGGACCTTTTGGGGGCAGTTTATACCACCCTGGGTATCCAGGTAGACAAGAAACCCCTATCTCTCCATGCCCAAATGTATAAAGGCTTGGGAGAACAGAAAAAGAAGGTTTTCACAGACCACAAGGTCCTGGTTGAGACGGTCAAAAAGGAATGGCAGGATCCTGAGCAGAAACCCTTATTTTTCAGGTCCCTGAAAAGGTGGTTTCCGTTTTCGGATGACCCAGCGTCAATCTGGAGCAAGAACCGCAAACTGGACGCAGCATTCTCGCAAGTTTTCAGAAAAACATATCTGGCCTTTGAGGATCTAGGGGCTCTGACAGATACCATGGTCAAAAAGAATGATTCCCTTCTAAAAAAGACCTGGGAATCAACTCTGAGTAATCTGAAACCAGAGATGGCGGTCACTGTGGTGGCTCGTAATCTCGAACAATGGCTTACAGATTCAAGCCCCTATTGAAGCAGGTACAGCAAAAGAGACCCTTTTGTCATCTTTTCCAACTATTTTGCAAGGAGTAGCATATACAGCGGATGCTTCTGCGGAGTCTGAGGACTGCTCCTGAGGACTGCTGCACTAGCCAACTCAGCCAGAAGGGCCCTCTGGCTCAAAACATGGCCAGGTGACAATGCCTCTAAGATTAAATTATGTGGCATTCCACTGACGGGGGACCTTCTATTCGGCCCACAGCCGAAAAGAAAAAGGCGTTCCCGGTGAAACGGAAAACCCCAACTCAGATCAAGAGGGGGTTTCATCCACAAAAAAGAAAACCCCCCAAGCCTGAAGGGAAAAAGAAGACTTGAGGCCAAAGGGGTAAGGGCCGAGGAGGAGCGATTTTTCGCCCTCCTGAGCAGTCCCGTAAAAACCAATGACCCACTGGTTACAGTGGTAGGAAGACTGGGGGCCTTCCTTCCACAATGGGAAGCAATTTCCCCCAACCAGTTTATCCTGGGGATCGTAAGGAGGGAGTAATGTCTAGAATTTACAGAGCCCCCTCCATGTCTAAGCCTAGTCACGCTTCTTCCCAAATGTCTGGCAAAGGCAGAAGCCCTTCTGGGAGCATTAAAGGAACTACAGCAACAGAATGTTTTCAGGGTTCCAAAAGGGGTGGAAGGGAGGGGCTTCTATTCGCACATTTTTGTGGAAGAAAGCCCTCAGGAAGTTACAGATTAATTTTAAACCTGAAACCCCTAAACCAATCAATTGCCTACAAAAGGTTCCGGATGAAGTCCATATTCACAGTCAGGGCGTAACTACCCCAGGACTGTTATATGGTGTCATTGGATCTCAAGGACGCCTACCTCCACGTGCCTATCGTGGAAGCTTTTCAAAAGTTCCTTCGCCTAGCTGTGAAGGTAGAGGAAGAAACCATCCATATGCAGTTTTAGGCCCTGCCATTCGGCCTATCCTCGTCACCCCGAGTATTTACAAAGGTCATGGCAGAAGCTATGGCTTTTCTGCGACTCGGAGTATCAATTATTGCATACTTGGACGATCTACTCATCTTCGCAGTTTCTCCAGAGCAGCTAATCAGAGATCTGGAGCTACCAAAAAAAAAACCTGACAGGGCTGCGAAGGCTGCTGAATCTGGAAAAATCCAGTTTAATTCTAGCTCAGCAAATCTCCTATCTGGGATACCTGCTGGATTCAACCCAGCTGAGAGTTTTTCCCCCAGCGGAAAAAATACTAAAGGTGGACAGAGCGGTAGCTTCCCTCCAAAACAACCAGCAGGTATCAATAAGGGCAGCAATGTCAACCCTGGGCTTACTGACCTCTGCCATCCCGGCGGTCCAGTGGGCAGGCCTACACTTCCGTCCCCTGCAGGCCTTTGTTCTAAAAGTGTGGGACCACAGCCAGGCATCATTGGACACCCTGCTTTCAATACCCCCTCGGGTCAAAAGATCCTTCTGGTGGCGGAGAAAGCAGATAAATCTGTCACGGGGCGCCTGTGGGTCATTCCAGTGTCAAAAGTGATTACCACAGACGCAAGCGGCAGAGGCTGGGGAGCACACTTGGGTTCTCAGCCGGCACAGGGGACGTGGAAAAGAGAGGGACTCAAGAGGTCATCTAACTGCAAAGAACTAAAAGCAGTGGGATTGGCACTCGAAGCCTTCAGAGGAGAACTCCTGGCCCAACATATCCAGGTGCGTTCAGACTACTCCTCGGTCATTGCTTATAAAAACAAGCAGGGTGGCATGAGGAGCGGAGTCCTGTTGAGCTTAGCAACAGAGATTCTGAGCTGGGTAGAAGCCAACGTGCTTTCCCTGTCAGCAGTGTTTGTAAAGGGGGAAGAGAATGTAGAGGCCGACTTCCTCAGTCGGAAACAACTGAGAGAAGGCGACTGGGTCCTCAATCAGCAAGTCTTCGACCTTAGTCAGGAGATGGGGCCTCCCAGAGGTGGACCGATTTGCTTCAAGCAGCAATGCAAAGACCCCATGCTTCTTCTCACTAAACAGATGGCAAAACACTCTAGGAGTAGATGCCCTGACTCAAAGCTGGCACTTCAAAACTTGCTGCGCCTTCCCACCTCCATTTCTACTTCCGGCTGTATTAAGAAAATTTCAGTTAGAAAACACCTCTCTAATCTTAGTGGCTCTTCACTGGCCCAAAAGGGCTTGGTTTTCAATCCTCAAGCAGTTGGCAGCGGAACCCCCTGGCTCCCTCCGCTTCGAAAGGAACTCCTCCGACAGGGCCCTGTTCTCTGTCCCCAGGTTCACGGCTGGAACTTAGCGACTTAGCTTCTGAAGAGGAAATACTAAAAACCAGGGGTTTTTCTGACACAACTAGTAGCTACCCTCCTCAATAGTAAGGAGGAGACGCGCCGAATATACCAAAAGGTTTGAGGGCACTTTAGAGAACTCCTTTAAGGTGCAGAGCCCTATAGCAGTCTTGGAATTTTTGCAACGCGGAGCAGATAAGGGACTAGCCACCAGTACCCTTAAGAGCCAAGTCTCAGCGTGTATTTAGGGAAATCCCTGGCCACCAACCCCTGGGTGGTTAGATTTTTCAAAGCTCTAGCAAGACAAAGGCCAGTGCTGGGTCCTTCCTTCCCTAAATGGGACCTTTCCCTGGTCTTACAGGCCCTAACAGAGCCTCCATTTGAGCCTTTAGAAGACTGAGCTCTAAAGGACTTAAACTACAAAACCGTTTTTTTGGTGGCAGTGACCACTGCTAGGAGGGTCAGCGAAATTGAGGCTCTTTTAGTTAGACCCCCCTTTTGTGTTATTTTTTCGGATCGTGTCGTTTTTAAGACTGATCCGGATTTTTTACCGAAGGTGGCTTCTAGATACCAAAAAAATTGTCATGGAACCTCTAAAGGGATTTTTAAGGCAATGAAATTTAGATTAAGAGTAAAAAATCAATTTTATTGATATTAATCAAGGTTAAATGATACACAAGTTACAAAAAACATCGGATAGACAAATGTTGACGATTCAGAATTTTCAAGAAAAAATTATATAATCAAAACGATGAATATACCATATTACAAATCTTGCATAAAAGGGATGTAGGAAAGGAGGTGATGTATCTCACTACCCAATACAGTCACCACAGATGACAACCGTGGCATGGAGTAGTGGGATTCCAACGCGTTTCACCATACATATTTCAAAGAAATGTCTTCTTCAGGGAAATACATCACAGTCTAAAAAAACAAAAATCGTAATGTTAAAATTTATAAATATGTAAATGTGTATATCTCCTGCATTAGTGAAACTATCACAAAAACTTACGTCCTCCCAGAGCATCTCAAGGGTAAGTGTAATCTCCCATGTCAGGATAAGGAGTCCCACACCTCTAAGGGTTTAAGTTGTCCTATAGCTCTACAAGATGACTGGATATGAAAATGATCCCAGTATTTGACGTGTTCAGCATCAAATAGCTGATAGCTGTCTGAAATAATAGGGCAGAATAAATAAAGGATACCGGTGGAACAGCCGTGGGAGGGGAGGGAAAAAAAGGGGGGGAGGTGAAAAGGGGGAGGGGAAGGGAGGGGAAAGGAAAGGGCAAAGAGGAAGGGGAAGGGAAGGGGGAGGGGAAAGGGGCGGAGGAAAGAAGTAAGGGAATTGAGGGAAGGGGAAAGAGGAAGGGGGGGCGCCTCAGCAAACTCCCCCATCCCCCCACCCCAAAGCACACACAGCGCCCATAAGCAAAGCAAGTCTAACAGCAAGTACTTGTCTCCCAAAATAGGAAGGAAGTGTGTGGAACAGGAGACTTACATTTTCAAAGGTGCAGATTGCATATCCTGGAATGCAAAGGGTCCATGTAGATCCAGAGCAGGGTAAGCCCTAATGATCCTCGGTGGATGACGAGGGAAGAATGATGCCATTTTGTCGTCCCTGGTGTCCTATATGTGGTGTTTCCCTGAAGAAGACTTTTCTTTGAAATATGTATGTTGAAACGTGTTGGAATCCCACTACTCCACGCCACGGTTGTCATCTGTGGTGACTGTATTGGGTAGTGAGATACATCACCTCCTTTCCTACATCCCTTTTATGCAATATTTGTAATATGGTATATTTATTGTTTTGATTATATAATTTTTTCTTGAAAATTCTGAATCGTCAACATTTGTCCGATATTTTTTGTAACTTGTGTATCTTTTAACCTTGATTAATATCAATAAAATAGATTTTTTACTCCTAATCTAAATTTAATTGCTTTAAAAATCCCTTTAGAGTTTCCATGACAATTTTTTAATACTTGATATTGGATGATGGCAATGACACATCCATACCACCGAGGTCATATGTATATAAAAAGCTTCTAGATACCATAGAAGCCAGGAGGTAATTCTGCCCACTTTTTGCCCTAATCCCACAAATGATAGGGAATTTAGGTTCCATACTTTGGACATAAGGAGATGTATCCTACAGTATTAAGAACTTTAGAAAGTCAGACTTTCTCTATTTATTTTGTTTGGTGGGGCAAGGAGGGGGCAAAAGGCGTCTAGACGCACCATTGCCAGATGGCTCAGGGTAGCCATTATCCAGGCCTACAAACTGGCAGGTAAAGAGGCTCCCATGGGAATTAAAGCACACTCTACTAGGGCTGTGGCAGCTTTGCAGGCTGAAAGAGCTGGAGCAATGCCAGAGCAGATTTGCAAGGCAGCAGTATGGTCCAGTTATACCACCTTTGTGAAACACTACAGAATGGATCTGATATCGGCAAAAGGTTCTGCAAGCCGTTGTCCCGCCCTGAAGTGGTAAGTGCTTTCTTATCCTCTCATTGTGGCTGTCTTGAAAGACGGGGAGGGAAAATTAGAGTTACGCTTACCGGTAACGTCTTTTCCAGTAGTCTTTCAGGACAGCCCTAGTTACCCACCCAAATTTTTATGGTGGGTCTTGAAGAAGACCTAAAACGCAGGCACAATAGTAATATGTGATGTTATGTTATTAATGTGTTCTTGTGTCTCCCCAGCTGACCGGAGGTGCTCTAGAAAAAACTGAGGCTGGCAGGGGGAGGTGAAAATTTCTGAGGGCTGGCGCAGTGTTTCCAAAGGAAGAGGAGGAGCCCAAGGTCTCTCATTGTGGCTGTCCTGAAAGACTACTGGAAAAGACGTTACCGATAAGCGTAACTCTAATTTTTTGGGCTATCCCAATACCAATATTGGCATTCTCTATCCGAAAGCTACAAACGCTTATTGACCGTTTTATCTCGAATCTTAAATGTACTTGGATTAGTAGATCGTTACTGTATACATCCAACTCTAGTTATAGGCATGGGAGCCCTGGATTAGAAATCCTATCATAGAGTAGTTATCTTGGACCAGGCACAACACTGGTGGTCGCCTTCTCAGGAGAAACAAAGGCTTCAAATAGAGCAATATCTATTCTTTACAAGTATGAAAGCAGTACTGGGAGCTACAATGCTGACATATACAGTTGTGTTAAAAATAATAGCAGTGCGTTTAACCACTTGCCACCCAGGCCAATTCTGACATTTCTCTCCTACATGTAAAAATCATAATTTTTTTGCTAGAAAATTACATAGAACCCTCAAACATTATATATGTTTTTTTTTAGCAGACACTGAAAGTTGAAAGTTGAAACTTTTTATCTTGCACAGTATTTGCGCACCAATTTTTCAAACAGTTTCATGCTTTAAAAAAAAAAAAAACAGTAAAGTTAGCCTAATTATATTGCATAATGTGAAAGATGATGTACACCGAGTAAATAGATACCTAACATGTCATGCTTCAAAATTGCACACGCTCGTGGAATGGCGCCAAACTTTTTTACTTAAAAATCCCCATAGGTGACTTTTTACATTTCTTTTACTGGTTACATGTTTTGAGTTACAGAAGACGTCTAGGGCTTGAACGATTGCTCTCGCTCTAACGTTCACGACGATACCTCACATGTGTGATTTGCACACCGTTTACATATGTGGGCACGACACGTATGTGTTGCACTTACCCCCGAAGGAGCTGCTGATATTTGATTGGGCCTGTACTCTGCTGTTCCACCCCCAATAAATTTGGCTCAACCCACTTGACACAGCTGTGGAACAGTTTCGGTGTGAAGCTAAACAACAAAGGACAATCCCACAATAACAATATACCAATAATGTGCCTTTACCATTACCTGGGTATCCGTTGTTCCGCCTGTAGAAAAATGAACACTTCTCACCAATTGTAATTAACCAGAATGTAATTTTACTGAGACTGGCATAAACAGTAGTTACAATAACTGTATCAACACACAAGCGTAACACAATAATGCAATGAGTATTCATAAATTATTAGCACTCAAAGATTTCTTAAATGATCTCTGCAGGCGTGTCTCCAAGTGTGACTAATGCTCAGAGTGACAACGCCTTGACACTGGGCACCTTCCCACTTCCAGCACACTGCACAAAGCACACCAATACAAGGTTATCAAACACAACACAGTAAAGTTTGATCAAGAGCTTCCCCTGAGATATGATATGGTCCTTTGTTACCGTAACTGAACACAAGGCCTCTCAGTGAAAGTTGTAGTCTCTGGTCTTCTGTCTTCTGCTAGCTATTATACTGCAGTGTTTGTAATCCAATGGTTTAACAAGCAAAGAAGTAACATAAGCTGCTGATTTAGAACAGTTCCTGCATGCACACACTTATAACTGCCTCTGGTATAGTTATCTCTGAACCGCCACAGTGTCAGCTCTTAGTAAAGTATAGGCTTAAGGCCTGCTTGAACTCAGTCTATTTGAGAGAGACCCCTCTGCGGAACTGCAGGTCTCAGCAATACTGTGGTATGAGTCTAAGTGTGTTAAGTGCGTTAAATAACTTCTGGGCGTCCGCCCTCTCACCACACCAAGCCTGGGAAATTGGAAGTCTCTGCTCTGGTAGTCTCAGTCCTGCCGCCGATCAACACCGTCACGCTGCTCTGTAGGATGACTGGGACCCACAAATGGCTCCGTCAGGTGTCACTGGATTCTTCCTGATCCGACCACACTGTTTCTCCAGCACACTGGGATAGGGCAGAATCCGTGGCTTTCTCCGCTCCGCAGATGCAGGTCGCGCTCTTAGGGACACCCCCATAGTTGCCAACAGTCCCGATTTTCCCCGGGCAATCCCGATTTTGGGACCCTCGTCCCGATCGGAGGCTGTCCCGAATCGGGATTTGCCCAGGGAAAATCGGAATGTTTGCTTTTTAAATTTTTTTGGAAGCTGGCTTCAGGAAAATGGCCGCCGGTGCCGGTGCCGCCGCTAGATCGCTCCCCCTTGTGTTCAGTGGAGAGAGGAAGGGGGCTCGATCCGTGCAGCCAATGAATCGGCTTCTCCTCTCGCATGGATCGCCCCTCCCCTCTCCACTGAACACACGGTGCCGGCGGCCGCTGTAATGGATATGTGCTGGGGCCTGGGGGGCGTTATGGGAGGGGAGGGTCTGCACTGAGGGGGGTCTGCTGAGGGCGTCTGCTCTGAGGGGGTCTGCACTGATGGAGGGGGTCTGCTGAGGGCATCTGCACTGATGGAGGGGGATCTGCACTGATGGAGGGGGGTCTGCACTGATGGAGGGGGGTCTGCTCTGAGGGGGTTTGCACTGATGGAGGTGGGTCTGCACTGATGGAGGTGGGTCTGCTCTCAGGGGGTCTGCACTGATGGAGGGGGGTCTGCTGAGGGCGTCTGCACTGATGGAGGGGGGTCTGCACTGATGGAGGGGGGTCTGCTGAGGGTGTCTGCACTGATGGAGGGGGGTCTGCTCTGAGGGGGTCTGCACTGATGGAAGGGGGTCTGCTCTGAGGGGGTCTGCACTGATGGAGGGGGGTCTGTATTGATGGAGGGGGTTCTGCACCGACGGGGTCTGCACTGATGGAGGGGGGTCTGCATTGATGGAGGGGGGGTCTGCACTGATGGAGGGGGGTCTGCACTGATGGAGGGGGTCTGCACTGATGGTGGGGGAATGTTTGCATTTTAAATTTTTTTGGAAGCTGGCTTCAGGAAAATGGCCGCCGGTGCCGGTGCCGCCGCTAGATCGCTCCCCCTTGTGTTCAGTGGAGAGAGGAAGGGGGCTCGATCCGTGCAGCCAATGAATCGGCTTCTCCTCTCGCATGGATCGCCCCTCCCCTCTCCACTGAACACACGGTGCCGGCGGCCGCTGTAATGGATATGTGCTGGGGCCTGGGGGGCGTTATGGGAGGGGAGGGTCTGCACTGAGGGGGGTCTGCTGAGGGCGTCTGCTCTGAGGGGGTCTGCACTGATGGAGGGGGTCTGCTGAGGGCATCTGCACTGATGGAGGGGGATCTGCACTGATGGAGGGGGGTCTGCACTGATGGAGGGGGGTCTGCTCTGAGGGGGTTTGCACTGATGGAGGGGGGTCTGCACTGATGGAGGTGGGTCTGCTCTCAGGGGGTCTGCACTGATGGAGGGGGTCTGCGCTGATGGAGGGGGGTCTGCTGAGGGCGTCTGCACTGATGGAGGGGGGTCTGCACTGATGGAGGGGGGTCTGCTGAGGGTGTCTGCACTGATGGAGGGGGGTCTGCTCTGAGGGGGTCTGCACTGATGGAAGGGGGTCTGCTCTGAGGGGGTCTGCACTGATGGAGGGGGGTCTGTATTGATGGAGGGGGTTCTGCACCGACGGGGTCTGCACTGATGGAGGGGGGTCTGCTCTGAGGGGGTCTGCATTGATGGAGGGGGGTCTGCACTGATGGAGGGGGGTCTGCACTGATGGAGGGGGTCTGCACTGATGGTGGGGGGGTCTGCTCTGAGGGGGTCTGCACTGATGGAGGGGGGTCTGCACTGATGGAGGGGGGTCTGCACTGAGGGGGTCTGCACTGATGGAGTGGGGTCTGCACTGAGGGGGTCTATACTGACTCTGCTGGGGGCACCTGATGTGAGGACGGACTCTGCTGGGGGCACCCGATGCAAGGACAGACTCTGCTGGGGACACCTGATGTGAGGACAGACTCTGCTGGGGACACCTGATGCGAGGACAGTCTCTGCTGGGGACACCTGATGCGAGGACAGACTCTGCTGGGGACCCCTGATGCAAGGACAGATTCTGCTGGGGACACTTGATGCAAGGACAGACTCTGCTGGGGGCACCTGGTGCAAGGATGGACTCTGCTGGTGGCAGGCGACGTGGCTAGTGACATGCTCAGGGATCCCACTGATTCGGCATTATTGTGAGTTGAATGATTTCATTTTATATTACAACGTAATAATAGAAATAATGTGCTTCAATCATCCTGACACCATAACAATCATGGTGCCAGGATGATTGAAGCGCTAACACCAGGTGTTTGGCGTATCTTTATCTGCTGATTGTTAAACTTTCTAGAATACACATATTTCTATTGTTGTGTAGGATCTGGGGCTGCTGTCCCTTCATTCCTCTCTCCCCTTTCACTCTCCATCCCTCATTCATCTCAGACTTTAACCACACCCCATTTGAGCCACGCCCATTTAAGCCACACCCACTATTTCACGTAAACCACGCCCATTTTTCACCGTGCCGCGCTTCGCCTACAAATGCATGCCCCGCCCCCTAATTATTATACGGCTTCGCCTACAGCCAAAAAAGTGTCCCACATATTTTTTTTGCAATGTTGGCAACTATGCACCTCCACAGATCCCTGCAGGCAGGCCACGCGTCCCAGCAAGAAGAGAAAGAAAATGGCCGCGCCGGACCTTTTATTACCTACCCAGCATGCAGTTCAGTCACTCTGTTCATGGGTAGGTGAGTCAGCATGACAGGATGAATTTACTACATTCCACAAGTCCTCTGCATTTCTTGGTTTTAACTCAAACAGTATTTTTGATGTCACCCACAAATTTTCTATTGGATTAAGTTAATCTTGTTGGTCTGGAACCAAGATGCGGCTTGCATACGGGTTTGCTTGGGATCATTGTCTTGTTAACCACTTAAGGACCGAGCCTCTTTCTGAGATTTGTTGTTTACAGTTAATAGTTTTTTTTGCTAGAAAATTACTAACCCCCAGATATTATAAATTTTTTTTCCAACACCCTAGAGAATAAAATGCCATTGTTGCAATACTTTCTGTCACACCGTATTTGTGCAGCAGTCTTACAAGCACTCTTTTTTTGGAAAAAATACACTTTTTTTAGTTAAAAAATAAGACAACAGTAAAGTTAGCCCAATTTTTTTTATATTGTGAAAGATAATGTTACGCCGAGTAACTTGATACCCAACATGTCACGCTTCAAAATTGCGCCCGCTCATAGAATGGCAACAAACTTTCACCCTTAATCTCCATAGGCGATGTTTAAAAAATTCTACAGGTTGCATGTTTTGAGTTACAGAGGAGGTCTAGAGAAAGAATTATTGCTCTCACTCTACCGATCGTGGTGATACTTCACATGTGTGGTTTGAACACTGTTTTCATATGCGGGTGCTACCCGCATATGAGTTCGCTTCTGCACGTGAGCTCGGAGGGACGGGGCGCATTTACATTTTTTTTTTCCTTATTTATTTTACCTTTTATTTTTTATTTTCTTTTAAAGAAAATAGTGTCACTTTTATTCCTATTACAAGGAATGTAAACATCCCTTGTAATAGAAAAAAAGCATGACAGGAACTCTTAAATATGAGATCTGGGGTCAAAAAGACCTCAGATCTCATATTTACACTAATATGCAATAAAAAAAAATGGCCTTTGAGAGTTATGGGCAGAAGTGACGTTTTGACGTCGCTTCCGCCATGCAATAGTATGGAGACAGGTGGGGGCCATCTTCCCCTCACTCGTCTCCATACCCAGGAAGGACAAGGATCCGATCGCCTCCGCCGCTACCAACGGCTCCAGTAAGCAGAGGAGGGGGGGCCCTCTCCCGCCACCGATAAAAGTGATCTTGCGGCAAATCCGCCACAGAAACCACTATTATCGGGAACCGGAGCGCCCGCCGAAGAAGAGGATACCAGGGTTATGGCAGCTAGCTGCTGCTATAACAAAGATATCCCTCTTCAAAGTTAGGATGTATATCGGCATGCGGCGGTCCGAAAGTGGTTAAAACACCCACTTTATAGACATTTTCTTTTCAGCAAAAGGCAACATGACCTCTTCAAGTATTTTGATGTATTCATACTGATCCTTAATCCCTGGTATGTGATAAATTGGCCCAACACCATAGTATGAGAAACATCCCCATAACATGATACTTGCGCCACCATTCTTCACTGTCTTCACAGTGTGCTTTGGCTTGTGTTTGGGGTCGTCTGACAAACTGCCTGCGACCCCTAATCCCAAAAAGAACAATCTTGTTTTCATCTGTCCTCAAAATGTGGCACCATTTCTCTTTGGGCCAGTGTTCTTTGGCAAATTGTAACCTCTTTAGCACATGTCAATTTTTTTACAATGGGCCTTTGCGGGGGCTTCTTGCCAATCGCTTGGCTTCACATAGGCATCTCCTAATTGTTACAGTACTCACATGTAACTTTAGACCTTGTTTGATCACCCTGGAGCTGATCATTGGCTGAATCTTTGCCATGTTGGCATTTCTTCAAACCATTTGAATTGGTAGTCATTTTAGCTGAGCAGCCCATCAGTTTCTTCTTTGTATGTTTTCCCCTCTCCAATCAACTTTTTAATCAAAGTCTTCTGAACAATGTCTGGAACGACCCATTTTATTCAGATTTTCAGAGAGAGATGCACTATACCCAGCATGTACAACATTAGCTACCTTTGTCCTTAAATAAGGGCCACCTGTTTGACACCTGTTTTTTTACAGACTGAATGACCTCACTAACTGAATTCCACAGTGCTATTATTTTGAACACGCCCCTTTCAATTAATGATTCAATTACACAGAATCCGCAGCATGTATGTCGTGACTGTTAGATCTGTTGGTTTTCTATTACTCTACTACACCTACTAGTAAATTATTTGCCATGTAGAAATATAATTTATACCAAAAACAGTGATTGATCTGGTTAGTGATGTTGGACTGCTATTATTTTGAACACAACTATAAGATTTCCAGATACTGCAAGGACACAGTAAATGTGACTCTACGAACCTGGCTGTCAGTGATTTGAAATTTTCTTCACTCGCCCTACAGTTAATGACTCTCTACTGTTGCTCGCTATCGGTTACCACTCCAATCTTGGATCTGAACTCCTGGTCCACAGCGGGTGTATATCTTACCTCGCATCTACTTTCCAGCGGAACATTAAAATCCTTTCATGATATTTCATCTACGTACATTATTGTTCCAAGGACATTTTTTTTTTAAATATCTGAGAATTTGTTATATATTACAAAGACTGGACCATGGATTGCCCGGCATTTTTCAGGTCTGTCCGGGACAATACAGTGTCCCGGAATGAAACTGACACAGCCACTCCCCTCGGGCCAATCTGATGCCCAAAAAAAAAAACCTGTGGTGCCACATCGTCACTTTACTCAGTACTTGTTCTGGCCGCCTGAGATAGTCACCCTAGCTGAGAAGTGGCCGTTTTACCTTGTTCCGCTGCTGGCTATGCCCTGCAGTGATTAGACACAAGATGTGGGATTTATGATTTCTCCAATCACAAGCAGGGGCGGGTCAGGGGATTGTGCCTCTCCCATTCCCTCTCCTCTGTGTTCTGTCAGAAGCTGATCATGGCTGGACACTGGGCTCACCTCCCCCAGTCATCAAACACATCGAAGACAGTGTGTCAGTCAGTGGCCAAGCCACAAAGCCAGCCAGCTGAGACTATGACCATGTATGTACCCTCCCCTCCTCTCCATTATCCATCACACAGTAAACACCCAATCCAGACACTGGTCTCCTCACTGTCTTTTCTTCATACATGGGGGGGGTTCTGTGATTGTAGGGGGATGTGTGATATGTGGGGGGTTCTGTGGTTGGAGGGAGGATGTGTGATATGGGGGGGGGCTCTGTGACTGGAGGGGGGGTGTGTGATATGGGGGAGCTCTGTGATTGGAGGTGGGAAATATGTGATATGGGGGGCTCTGTGATTGAAGGGGGATGTATGATATGGGGGTAGGGCGGCCACTTGTTCCACATTTTGCAGGTCTGTCCAGGATTCTGGGCACCTTCATTCCAGTACAATACAGTGTCCCAAAAATGAAATTGACACAGCCACCCCTCGGGCGATCTGATGTGTAGGGCCAGCGTTGGACCAAGGTAAAACAGGTCTCGGCCGGCCTGTCAGTGAGTAACGTAACAATGTGGCAGACTTTTTGGGGGCGTGATCAGTGCTGCTGGGTAGAGTGTGCACCCGCTGCCCTGGCTGTGCTGTGATTCGTTACAGCACAAGCTGATTTTTGGTAGTTTGGAAATGTGATCACCCTATCGTAGACGTGGCATATCATGTATCTACAATCTTCTCCTTCAACGGTCCCCCAGCATTTCTATGGTGGAAGAGAGACTTCAAGTGATACTAAAGGTTTGTTTTGTTTTTTTTGTTTTTTAAATCCTGTTCCTTTAAGGGAGTATATTGTCTGTTCACTTACCTTTTCCTTCGTTTTCGTTTGGAAGTGCTTTTTTTGCTGTCTGTTTTAGCCACTTCCTGTTCTTGTCCTAGAAGTTTGCCCCAACAGCAGAGCCGTTCTGTATGGGGTTTACCTTGCGTGCGCGCCCCCTCCACTGGGACTACATCCCTGCGGTGAGACGCTGTCTGCACTCACAGGCACGGGAGGTACGAGAGCCGTGGGCGTGTCCTAAGACGCTGTAGCTCTGCCTCCCATGCCATTTTATTCAAATCTGAATCATGATTTCTTCAGCACAGTCCCGCCTTTACTCCGCCCCCCTTTTTTTAGAAAAAAAGTGTCTGGGAGGTGTGTGCAATGAAGGCTGTTAGACAAGAATGAGAACAAGGCTCGTTCTCGTTCATACAGTCATATGAAAGCAGCACTGCACATGCGCAATGCCGCAAAGCATAAAGGAATTGTAGTTACTATTAACTGACGTAGCGGCAGGGAGCACGCTCGAAAAAACCGGAAGCTGTGGGAATCATACAAGACATCAAAAGAGGAAGTGCCGAAAAAAGACACCCAAAAAACAGGTTTACTATAATTTTTGGCTGTAACAATATTTAGATTAACGATCTATGCAGCACATAGATCTGAGATATATATAAAAATATAGTTACCTTTACAACCCCTTTAACTGCTCAGTTCTCTATCCAACAATGAAAGTATGCTGTTCAATAGTCAAGAAGAGCGTTCTGGATGTATAACTCAATGGGAATCAAGCCAAAAACGAATAGGTCAAAAATTTTAAAAGTTTAAGCGGACTTTACTGGTACCAGATATTAATATAAATAGTATAGTTTAAAACACATAAAAACATGAAAATTGTGCTCTCCTTGGGGGTGGTTACAAGCCATTCAATCAGACTACGCTAGTAGATCTTTGCTATACACTCCAAGAGGTCTACGCGTTGCACATCTAACTGCTTCTTCAGGACCTCACTGTCTTGATAGCAAAGAATTTTGCCTTATCCAAAAGGACAGAGCGCACAATAATCAATATTCAATACATAGCAGGAAATCATTGTTTATGCAAAACACACTGTACCCCCAATAAACAAAACAAGCCAGCATCCATTGTAGGGATTCCACTATGAAAATCTACAGTATTACTCACATAATTATGGATTATATTAGGGAGTCACTGTGTGTTATAGCGGGAGATAAGGTCTCATGTTAAATATCCTGTCCTCCAAAAAAGCAGGGAGACGTGTAGTGTCATATGTGTATAAGGGGTTAGAAAACATAACAACATCTATGTGTAATAGCTAAAAGGGATAGCATAACAATAGGCAGTTTTCCTGAATAACAGTATCTCACAAAAGCAACAAAAGTGAGTACAAGTGAAAATGTCCAAATTGGGCCCAATTAGTTATTTTCCCTCCCCGGTGTCATGTGATTTGTTAGTGTTACAAGGTCTCAGGTGTGAATGTGGAGCAGGTGTGTTAAATGTGGCATTATCACTCTCACTTTCTCATACTGGTCACTGGAAGTTCAATATGGCACCTCATGGCAAAGAACTCAATATCTGAAAAGAAGAATTGTTGCTCTACATAAAGATGGCCTAGGGCAGTGATGGCGAACCTTGGCACCCCAGATGTTTTGGAACTACATTTCCCATGATGCTCATCTACACTGCAGAGTGCATGAGCATCATGGGAAATGTAGTTCCAAAACATCTGGGGTGCCAAGGTTCGCCATCACTGGCCTAGGGTATAAGAAGATTTCCAAGACCCTGAAACTGAGCTGCAGCACGGTGGCCAAGACCATACAGCACAGGACAGGTTCCACTCAGAATAGGCCCCTTCACGATCCACCAAAGAAGTTGATTGCACATGCTCCGTGTCATATATTGAGGTTGTCTTTGGGAAATAGACGTATGAGTGCTGCCAGTGCTGAATCATTAATTAAAAGGGGGCGTGTTCAAAATAATAGCACTGTGGAGTTCAGTTAGTGAGGTCATTCACGTCTGTAAAAAAACAGGTGTCAAACAGGTGGCCCTTATTTAAGGACAAACGTAGATAATGTTGTACATGCTGGGTATAGTGCATTTCTCTCTGAAAATCTGAATAAAATGGGTCGTTCCAGACATTGTTCAGAAGACTTTGATTAAAAAGTTGATTGGAGAGGGGAAAAAAGATGATGCACAATAAAGCCCGCAAACAGTTTTCTGAAGACAAGCAGACTAAGGACATGGATTACTGGAACCATGTCCTGTGGTCTGATGAGACCAAGATAAACGTATTTGGTTCAGATGGTGTCAAGTGTGTGTGGATGAGGAGTACAAGATAAGTGTGTCTAAGCATGGTGGTGGGAGTGTCATGGTCTGGGGCTCCATGAGTGCTGCTGACACTGGGGAGCTACAGTTCATTGAGGGAACCATGAATGCCAACATGTACTATGACATACTGAAGCAGAGCATGATCCCCTCTCTTCAGAGACTGGGCTGCAGGGCAGTATTCTAACATAACGACCCCAAACACACCTCCAAGACGACCACTGCCTTGCTAAAGAAGCTGAGGGTAAAGGTGATGGACTGGCCAAGCATGTCTCCAACCCTTTTGAGCATCTGTGGGGCATCCTCAAATAGAAGGTGGAGGAGCGCAAGGTCTCTAACATCCACCAGCTCCGTGATGTTGTCATGGAGGAGTGGTAAAGGACTCCAGTGGTCTGTGAAGCTCTGGTGAACTCCATGCCCAAGATGGTTAAGGCAGTGCTGGAAAATAATAGTGGCCATACAAAATATTGACACTTTGGGCTCAATTTGGACATTTTCACTTAGGGGTGTACTCACTTTTGTTGCCAGCAGTTTATACATTAATGCTGTGTGTTGAGTTATTTTGAGGGGACAGCAAGTTTACACTGTTATGCCGCGTACACACGGTCGGACTTTTCGTCTACAAAAGTCCAACGGACGCTGACGGACTAAAGCTGGCTGGTAATCCGATCGTGTGTGGGCTTCTCCGGACTTTCAACGTACTTTTTTAGCCTCAAATCCGACGGACTTTAGATTTGAAGCATGCTTCAAATCTTTACGTCGTAAGTACGACGGACCCCGAAGTCCGCTCGTCTGTATGCTAGTCCGACGGACAAAAAAACGACGCATGCTCATAAGCAAAAACTAAACGGAAGCACTCGGTCTAGTAAAACTAGTGTTCGTATTGTAGGTAGCACATTCAT